>NC_135963.1:31368643-31671674 GCF_053455715.1 Rhinoraja longicauda | reverse complement strand
TCAAATGTGTTTGTTTTGTCACATCGTGCGGCCTCAGCATGACAGGGCAGCAGTCAGTTCCGCTATCATATCATATCATATCATATATATACAGCCGGAAACAGGCCTTTTCGGCCCTCCAAGTCCGTGCCGCCCAGTGATCCCCGTACATTAACACTATCCTACACCCACTAGGGACAATTTTTTTAAAAACATTTTACCCGCCAATTAACCTACATACCTGTACGTCTATCATTTCTCTTGTTTGATTCTGAAACTAACCTGAAAATCCAGAGCTCCACGAAAACCTAGATCTGTTGTGTGAGGACATAATTAATTGAAGTGCAGTGATTGTAACTAGCTAACCTGCGTATTAATTTCCTAAATCAAGTTGTTGTGTTCAAAAAATGTTAGATTAAGCGGCACTCAAGACAACCAGATCTTTGGACCTGCAATGTTGAAGTTTCTGTTTCTGGGTTAAAGATTTGCTCATTAAATCCAACTTTAGGACATGCTCTATGGAGCAGATCTGATGGAAAAAGTGATTAAATGTATTAATATGTATTTAAATGGAATTCCCCCAGGCCAATAAGCACAACTGAAATGAAGATGCCTTGTGGTTGGTGTTATTTTTCTGACTTGGTTCATAGATTAAATCCTCTGTCCCAGATTCTCCTACCAAAGGGAACATTTTCCCTAGATCTAGTGTCAATCAGACCTTTATATTTTAGGTGATACATGTCTAGTTTATCTAATTAAACTTTGTAGTTTATCACTGATGTAAACCACTATATCTTTTCTAAGGGAATTGTTCAGGTCTGTGCAGAGTGCCCTGAGAATGATCCAAATGAAAATATATAAAATAAAATTGTGGAAATACTGAACAGGTCGGGCAGCATGTCTGGAAAGAGTTCTCTTGAGGAGTGTAATGTGAGTTGCTATTACGCAGTCAGTTACTATTCCCCAAGCTTAAATCCGGCTTCGTTGGAACGGTGCAAGAGACCAAAAAAGAAAGATTGGAGTAAGTATGGAATGGAGGTTTAGGTTTATTTGGTGTCACACAATCTGTGATGTCTCCAATGTAGAGGACTATTAAATCCATGACACCAAATTAGAGCAGTACAAGTGAATCATACTTCATCTGGACTTCAGACCCTGGAAGGGTGAGGTTAAGATGGAGGGGTGAACTAGAGAGATGTCTCTATTTTATGTTAATCTTGTCTTACCTTGCATTATGGTCAAGTAGGTCTCAACTACAGTTGTTCTATTTCCAGCATTCAGAGGGAAAATTTCCTTGAATGTTGAAAGAAGGGGGGGGGTTCTGAATCTACGTATAGTCATGACACCATGTTAAAGATGGCAGAAATTATGTAGGATGAACCATTGAATGCAAAGTCTAGTGGAGAGGATGATGAGGACGTCAGGATGGGAGCCCCATCCTTGTTCTGAGTGGATGGAAAAGGGTGAGAATCGAGGTGCAGGAAATGGAACAACTGCAGTTGAGAGCTACTTGAACATAATGAAAGGTAAGACAAGATTAACAAAAGCTAGAGACATCACAGAAACACTGCATTGAGCATGCTGTCATCAGAACAGATGATGGAGCCAGAGAGACTGGAAGAATGAAATGGAGTCCATCCAAGAAACTGGGTGGGAACAAATGTATTTAAACTAGCTTTGGGGGATTAGTGAGCTTGTAATTGATATTGATGGCTAATCTGCCCAGTGAAATTAAAATAGAAAGGTCAGAAAAGGGAAGGGAATAGCCTGAGATAGACAATGTGCAAGTGACAGAAAAGTTGAAACTTCTGAGTTTTATACGAAAACAGAAAGCAGCACCAATAAGTGTTCTGGAAAAAAAGGGGACTGAGAACACTTGAGTAGGACGAAAACAAGTAAACATTTGTAGCTGTGATGTATGCATGTGCCCATTGCTATGCATTTAATTTGGAGGTAGTGAATAGTTAAATAAATAAGAACAAGTTCAGCCAGGCAGTGGTGGTGGAGAGACATTAGGTGTCTATTTAAGAACATAATATAAGTTTTGGACTGTCCTTGCAAGGGATGTGGATGAATCAGGACTGGATGGTCTCAGTAAAAATGAGCCATTTTGGAGCAGTTAACTTGAAACTATAACATTTTTGGAGGCCATCAGAGGAGTCCGAAATGTAAATAGGAAGGGACTATAAAAGAAGAGAAAGAATAGAGTCAAGGCAGTGATAAATTAATTCTGTGGGACAAGAGCAGTCATAAAAGATGAGTCTACCAGGACATCCTTTCCTGTGGATTTGAGAGAGGAGTGAGATGTGAAGAATGTGGGTTGTGGAACCATGAATACAGAGGCTCCAGAGGGAGGATCTCCAGATGAAATGAGGCCAGTGGCTGGTCGACTGTGGCCTGCTGTTCAGCAGTAGTATAATGATTCAATGGCAGTATGAGGATGTGTCTGTTGGTGTTGCCAACCTACATTGTAAGGTGGAGGCTGGTTTGCCAAACAATGGCACATTATTTGAACTGATCAGTCTGAAGAAGGGTCTCAACCCGAAACGTCACCTATTTCTTCTCTCCTGAGATGCTGCCTGACCCGCTGAGTTATTCCAGCATTTTGTAATTCCTTCCATTTGTACCAGCATCTGCAGTTATTTTCCTACACCAAATGACTACCGATGCTGTCTGATGCTTACTATTTGCTATTTTTACTAAATACAGAGCGGTATCATCAGGTTTGATTATTTTGTTACATTTGGGCTGTTTGATTATCTAACTTAGCTTGAGTACCGCTGTGGAGAAACTCTTTATAAGTGTACACTTTTTTTGCGCTTGCCTCATTATATTTTAGCAGCATTCTCTGTCTCTTAAAAATCAGTCACTGTTGAAGTCCAGGTCATATTTTAAAGGGACGTTTCCTGAGTGGGTGCAACACATGACAGGGTCCCTCCTGTCACCATGTACTGGTGTGGGATCTTGCCTTTGATCATTTAATATAGAAAAGATTTCATGAACATTTGTTTGTTTTGAATCTACACTACAACTTTCTGATATATATCATTTTTTCAAGTGCAAAAATTGCAGTGAAGATTTGTAGCGGTGTCAATGGAGTTCTGAATTAATCACTTTTACATTTGTCGGGAGTGGGTTTGAGTTTTGTTGACAAATGCCTACAGCACCAAGCAATTCTTCTCCACTCATCAAATTTGTCATCTGTTTCACAACTGACTATAAAAGAAGCAAATAAATACTAGTTGATCAAAAGCAATTGCTAATGCTCCTGTCCAAGTTAGCCTAGTGTCGTTGTCAGTATTCAAATCTTAACATATTTGCTTAAGACATTCCAGATGTTCAAAATGGCGGCGCTGCCCTAGCAGCTGCGGCTTACCTGCGGTCCATTTGTCTTTGTGTTTTTGTTGGTTTTTTTGGTCTTAATTGTAGTTGTGATGTGGTGTTTTTGTGTTTGTGTACTATGTGTGTATGTGGGGGGGGGGGGGGGAGAGGGGGAGGGGGGGAACTGTAAAATTGTAAATAGGTGTCCCTTCCGAACGGAGACCCGACCTTTGTTTTCTGGGTGTTGTCTCCGTTCCTGCTGCGGCCCAACCATCGGCCCAACTCCTGGAGCTGGCGGCCTCCAGGGCTCTGGTTCGCTGAGCCCGTGGATCGGACTTACCATCACCGGAGCCGGCCGTCCTCGGAGGCTGCGGGAGCGGCTGCGACTCGCCTTAGGCTCGGGCCGCGTGGATGCCGACATCGGGAACTCCGGCAGCGGCAGCGTGTTCGCCCGCCCCGGGTCGCGGACATTTCACCGTCCGGCGCGGCCTAAGATTTTTCTCTGCTGGGCAGGGGCTTCAATGTCGGGAGCCACGACCGCCCCGACGTGCAGCAACAGCAGCAGCGTGTTCGCCCGCCTGGATCGGACTTATCATCGGCGGAGCCGGCCGTCTTCGGAGGCTGCGGGAGCGACTGGGACTCGCCTTGGGCCGGCCCGCTGCGGACCGTCCGGCGCGGCCGGCAACCACAACAACCTGACCGCGGGAGAAGACGGCAGGAGAAGGGAAAGACATTGTGGCCTTCCATCACAGTGAGGAGAGGACTGGAGGAGACTCACTGTGATGGATGTTTCTTTGATGGATGTTTCTTTTTTTGTGTGTTTTTGGGGTTGTGTAATTTTAATGCCTATTTAATGCTTTTATTGTTGGACTGTGGGTGACTGAATTTCGTCCAATATTGGATGACAAATAAAGCTATCTTGAATCTTGAATCTTGAATCTCTTGAGATGATCCTGTCCTTGCTGAATATCCACACATATATCACATGCCAGCTGGGATTATTTGGGGAGTCAATTTCCCTGTCCATGGCTGATGCCAGCTATAATGCTCTTCCCCAGTGCTTCTTAAACTGTTTTCATTCACCCTCGACTAAATGTTCTTATGTTTTTTGGTAATTTTTGTCTTATTCTCCCTTGTGTATAATTTTATATATAATTTATTTTGTCACATGAGCAAAAAACATAAATCAACTCATTTCATATGTGTTTATTTTATTCAACTTTTTGAACATCCTAAAAATATGTAAAGAAAACTAGAACTGGAAAAAAGAAGTTTAATTACCACTGGAGTTAGAAAATCATTCTATTAGAATGATAAAAAACCATTCCAACATCTAAACACTGGGCTTCAGCCCCATCCTACCCTTTCGGGCTTTGATTACTTCGAAAAATAATATTTTCTTGGAAAACTAGCTCAAAAAACCCAGGAATATGTGATTTAATATATTAGTATCCAACTAATATAACTTTCTATAACTCTCCCCGACGAAAGCTCACAATACCACCAAATATCAACTTGCCATGTTTGGGAGACTCTCCAGAAGCTGGCTCTTCCAAATCCAGATATATATATATTTTAATAGTTGTGCATGTGTACTGAAATGTATATGTCACATGCATGCTCAAAACATCATCACAACATTGTCTGTTGCTCAGTTCTGAATATCTGGAGCCCTCCCATCCTCCCAACTAGGAGTGACAAAAAAATGAAAAACAGCAAGATTATTAGAATTTTTCTAGTTTACATAAAGTAAAGTTAGTAAACAACTGTCTTAGAACTTAGAATTAGATTAATAGAAACAATGTTTTCTTATTGTGTCTGTTTACCACAAATAAATGACAAGCAGTATACTTCTACACTTGTCCTCAATGACGAGGATGTTCCTGTACTCCTGTGACAAGCTTCTCAAACTGAGGTTCAATTTCCTTCTCCAAAGCAACCTGCATTACTGAATCAACATATTGAAGGGAATTGTGTTTTTTGGATTTCAATTCTACCAAGGTCGAAAATCCTTGTTCAGACAGGAAAGTTATTGTCATCATTAGTAGTGGTTGAAGGGCCTTCAAGGCAATTGATTTGTATTCAGGGAAAGCAAGTAATCCAATCCAATAGTCTCCATAGTAGGAGTACATCTCAAAAAAAGATTTTTGAGTAGTCATAATGAAGCTCCATCAACACCTGACATTTCCCCAAATCTGCTCGCTTGATGTGGCTGGTGATAATTGGATTAACTATCCACATCTGATTTTCCAAGTCCTGCAGATGCATCTGAGGAAAATATGTTTCAAAATTTTTAGACAGCAACTACAGATGGTCGGAAATGATGACTTTCAGTGTTTTCTCCAGATCAGGTTGCTTTTCTTCCCACTCACACTCTTTGAGGAAGCTTTCGAAATGTGGGAAATTGGAGAAATTGCCTTTACGAATGTTAATATGCCACATGGTGATCTTCATTTTCATGGTTTCTATTTTCCCAAGGACATCGAAGATGTCACCTCCTTTACCTTGAAGAGACAAGTTGAGCCGATTCAAATGTTCAAAAATAGAAGTCATGTAACACATTTTGGCCAGTCAAAAATCATTGTTGAAATGCATTGCTTTCACGTCACCTTGCTCAGTATAAAATGCAGACAGTTTATTATTCAGGGGCAGTACTCTTTCAACGACTCTTCCACGTGACAACCATCAAACCTCAGAATGCAGGAGGAGAATCATGTGATCTACAGACATATCCTTGTATAGCTCTGAAAACAGCTGACATTCTTTTGCTTGTGGGCAAATAGCATTGACAATTTTCACCACATCTTGCAACAATTCTTCCAGCTCATTTTTCTGGTCATTGCAACAAGTGTTCAGTTTCTTGGCAGCCAGTGCTTCAATGTAAAAAGGTGCAATTATGGGATTTTTCTTTGATGCGAACGGTGGCTCCTTTACGTTTCCCCATCATGGCTGCAGCACCTTCTGTAGTCACAGCAACACATTTGCTCCAAGATAAATTTTCAATTTCCATGAATTCGTCAAGCTTGGAGAAAATAAATTCACCTGTAGTTTGCTCTCCGACTGGCAAGCAAAAGAGATAATGCCCGACAATTTTTCCCAAGGTTTGATCTGGGAAACGATAATAAACAATGAGTTGTGCATCGTTTTTAATGTCTATAGTTTCATCAAACTGCATAGCGAAAAATGGTGCTTCCAACAGTTTCGCCATCAGTGATGCTTCAGATCTTCAGCAATCATAGTAGATCGAAGTTTCATTGTGTCATTGGACAAAGGAATTTGCACTACTTTATCCACTGCTTGCTTTCCACCATGTAGTAGATTGGCAACGATTTTCAAACACGGTTTGACAACTTTCTCAGCCTCTGTGTATGGCTTTTTTTCTTTCATGAGCACATGTGCTATTTGAAGAGAGGCAAGAAGAGGAGGTTTTTTAGTTGCAGTGTCATTCTTTACCATCGACTTGAAGAAATTCTGCTGCTTCCACAAATACTCACGAGTGTTTTTGAAAATAAGGAATTGACTTGTTTTGATGATTGATATGCTTTGTTCTTAAATGAGTCTGTAAATTTGAAGGAGCTGGTTGCTATATTTTACACTGCAAAACATGCACTGAGTTGAGGGAGTAGAGCTTGTTAGTTCATCTTGGGGTTAGTTCATCTTCATTCCACTTTCTTTTCTTGAGTTTTGGGGAGAGGGTACTTTGGTCCTGGTATTTTCTCTTGAGATTAAGTTTTTTCTTGCCCGTATCATTAACAGAGTCATCATCTGTAAAATACGTAGCTGCATTTTGAAGTTCGTTATCCTCAGTTTCCTTGTCACCCTTCACAATTGACTTGTCTCCTGAACATACCTCCTCTTGAGTCCTTGGAAAATAACTCCAGATGCTGGTACAAATCGAAGGTATTTATTCACAAAATGCTGGAGTAACTCAGCAGGTCAGGCAGCATCTCAGGAGAGAAGGAATGGGTGACGTTTCGGGTCGAGACCCTTCTTCAGACTGATGTCAGGGGGGCGGGACAAAGGAAGGATATAGGTGGAGACAGGAAGATAGAAGGAGAACTGGGAAGGGGGAGGGGAAGAGAGGGACAGAGGGACTATCTAAAGTTGGAGAAGTCAATGTTCATACCACTGGGCTGCAAGCTGTCCAGGCGAAATATGAGGAGCTGTTCCTCCAATTTCTGGTGGGCCTCACTATGGCACTGGAGGAGGCCCATGACAGAAAGGTCAGACTGGGAATGGGAGGGGGAGTTGAAGTGCTCGGCCACCGGGAGATCAGATTGGCGAACGCGGACCGAGCGCAGGTGTTGAGCGAAGCGATCGCCGAGCCTGCGTTTGGTTTCGCCGATGTAAATAAGTTGACATCTAGAGCAGCACCTGTGCTCAACACCTGCACATAGTGAGGCCCACAGGAAATTGGAGGAACAGCACCTCATATTTCGCCTGGGCAGCTTGCAGCCCAGTGGTATGAACATCGACTTCTCCAACTTTAGATAGTCCCTCTGTCCCTCTCTTCCCCTCCCCCTTCCCCGATCTCCCTCTATCTTCCTGTCTCAACCTATATCCTTCCTTTGTCCCGCCCCCCTGACATCAGTCTGAAGAAGGGTCTCGACCCGAAACGTCACCCATTCCGTCTCTCCTGAGATGCTGCCTGACCTGCTGAGTTACTCCAGCATTTTGTGAATAAATACCTTCGATTTATACCAGCATCTGCAGTTATTTTCTTATGTTTAGGATCATTGTCTTTCTGTAGAATGAACCGCCGGCCAAAGAGTTTAGAGGCATTTGTTTGCACTTGAGCAGGTAGGATGTGTCTATACACTTCAGAATTCATTATGCTACTACCTTCAGCAGTTGTATCATCAATGAAGATAAGTGAGCCAGTACCTTCAGCAGCCATACATGCCCAGGCCATAACTCCCCCACCACCGTGTTTCACAGGTGAGGTGGTATGCTTTGGGCCATCCTATTTTTGCGGCTAACCAGTGGTTTGCATCTTGCAGTGTAGCCTCTGTATTTCTGTTCATGAAGTCTTCTGCGGACAGTGGTCATTGACAAACCCACACCTGACTCCTGAAGAGTGTTTCTGATCTGTCAGACAGGTGTTTGGTGATTTTTCTTTATTATAGAGAAAATTCTTCTGTCATCAGCTGTGGAGGTCTTCCTTGGCCTGCCAGTCCCTTTGTGATGAAGAAGCTCACCACTGCTCTCTTTCTTCTTAATGATGTTCCAAACAGTTGATTTTGGTAAGTCTAAGGTTTGGCTGATGTCTCTAACAGTTTTATTCTTGTTTCTCAGTCTCATAATGGCTTATTTGACTTTCATTGGCACAACTTTGGTCCTCATGTTGATAAACAGCAATAAAAGTTTCCAAAGGTGATGGAAAGACTGGAGGAAAGACTAGGTGCTGAGAGCTCTCTTATACTTGCATTAAGGAAGCATTTAAACATACCTGAGCAATTACAAACACCTGTGAAGCCATGTGTCCCAAACATTATGGTGCCCCGAAATGGGGGGACTATGTATAAACACAGCTGTAATTTCTACATGGTGAAAGCAAAATGTATAAAAATACCCTTTAACAAAATCTGACAATGTGAACTTTAACCACATGTGATTTTTTTTCTATTACAAATCTCAAATTGTGGAGTACAGAGGCAAATAAATAAATGATGGGTCTTTGTCCCAAACATTATGGAGGGCACTGTAGCTCTTAGGGCTAACTGAATCAAGAGATACGGGGAGAAAGCAGGTAGGGGCTACTGATTTTAGCTGATCAGCCATGATCATATTGAATGGCAGCTCGCGTGAAGGGCCAAATGGCCTACTCCTGCACCTATTTTCTGTTTCTATGTTTCTAGATACATCCACTAAATATTTTATAGGATTGCAATACAAGTGAGCCATGGCAGTGATGACAAACCTGATGGTTTATGCTCTTCTGTGGCTGGTCTGCTCAGCATGTCAGCTACAGAGCATAGCTCTCCTGGAGACAGAGAACCCAAGGTGCTGTGAGACAGGCCAAAACTAATTCACTGCTGGTCACTGAAAATTCTGTAGGAAGGATGATTATCTGTGTGGGTTCGTTAACTCATCTTCATCTGGTGATATATGGAGTCCAAGTGAGAGTTCTGAAACACTGTTTTTAGTTTCAGATCTGTTGCGAGAAAATTATTCTACTAATGGCATACTTAGGAATCATATATTGAAGTGTGGTGGCCAACATTTATTTGGAATACCACAAAATTAAAGTGATACAATTTGTACTGGAGTAGCATTATACTGCTAGAAACTGTGCTTTCGGTATTAATGAAAAAAATCACCTGATTTTGTCAGATTGAAGATCTTATCGCTCCCTTAAAAGTTCCTTTCATTAGTGGATAGTAAGGAAGAACACTTGATAAGCCATTTCAGGCACGTTTATCTTTCCTGAAGATATAGCAAAGGTCAATGACTGTTTTAATGCACTGGACATCGGAGGCTACTGAAGAGCTTAAATAGTGCAAACGTCCAATATAACATTTATTTCTTATTTCCCATTTGCCTAGCTTTCAACTTGGTGAACATGATTGCTGTGTCTTCCATCAGCTATTTTGTTTCAAGCTGATTAAAGGTTGATGTCAGCCTCCAGTGTCATTGCAATCTATTAAAACTGGTCCATTATCTCTGCAGTTACAAACACTTTACTACCAGGTAAATAGTCATTCAGCTGTCGCTCTGTACTTCATGCGGCATGAAATTAGCGAGTGCTTTCTCCGGGAGAATATTACAACCATAATGTAGTATCTCAGCTGTAATCTAGTCCAGCATTTATGACAAAAACATTTCATTTTATGCTGCCAACCCGTATAGGCATTGGAGATAAAAATTGTTTTGAAAAAAAGTCCTCACACATTTAATTATATTTGCAGTCATTGTCTTTTTCCTCGTAAACCATCCTGTTTATAATGGTCTGACCTTGACATGAGCACAAAAACAAAACTGTCCATCAATGTAAACTTACTCTAACAGCCACAACAGCTGTGCCTCAGTACAGGGAATAAAAGTGTCCAAGTCTTGCAAGGAAACTGGTGTGAATAGACTTCTGATGTCTGACATGATTTATATTGCTTTGGTTTTCACATCAGTGTAGCCCACACTTGGAAACTTGGATGTAATGGATTTTAGGGATTGTTTTGAAAAAGGCATGCGATTCTTCACGACTGCTTTAATGTTGAACAAATTGAAGAATTGTGAGGAGCTTTCGGGCCAAGCCATAGAAATGGTGAAAGTGTGCTCGTCTCAGCTGTTGGGAATGACCTCAGTTCATGCAACAAGGAAATCATGCTCTCTTTGTGCCTCATCTGTGAATGCAAATGCTCTCAATACTGAATGGTTCAAGACTTTGCTCCAACCTGTATTAACATGAATTTTCCTTGCTTTCATTCTTTTGCGAAGCCTTGAAAGAGCCAATCCTCTTAGGAAATGAGGCTGGGCAAGTGTTAGATGGAGCACGTTCGGACCAGTGACCATGATTCTATGAGTTTCAAGATAGTCATGGAAGTAGGTAGGACTGGTCCTCAAGTTTGATGCAAGCTATTTTTGATGGCATCAGACAGGGGCTTGCAAAAGTTGATTGGGAGAGGCTGTTTACATCCAACAAGTGGAATGCCTTTAAAAGTGAAACTTTTAATGAAATAAGAAGAGTTCGGGCTCACAATGTTCCTGAAGGGCGAAGCTGGCAAGATTCGAGAGCCTTGTTGACAATGGATATTGTGTGTCTGGTAAGGAGGAAGGAGGCAGATGTCAGGCATAAGCAACTGAAATCGAGCAAATTCCTTGAAGTGTTTCAGGGATGTAGGAATCCCATAGAGGTCAGTTAACCTGCAAACCCATAAATCTTTGGGATGTGGGAGGACATCCGAGTACCCGGAGGAAACCCATGCGGTCACCGGAGGAATGTGCAAACCTCACACAGGCAGCACCCTAGGTCAGGATTGAACCTGGATCTCTGGCGCTGTGAGGCAGCAGCTCTACCAGCTGTGCCACTTTACCAGATATTTTCTATACCTGTGAATGATCATAGGAAAGTAGCTGTTCCTGAACTTGGCGTTTGGGACTTTAGGCTTCTGTACCTCCTGCCTGATGGTAGCAGCAAGAAGTGGGCATGGCCCGGATGATAGGGTTCCTGCCCAAGCCTGCAATAAATTACAGAAAGATGTGAATAAAGCCCAAACTAGCCTCTCTCCTCGAGACTCCATCTACAAGAGGCTGCCTCAGAAACGTTGCCTACATAGTCAAGGACCACTTACACTAGTTTCCCCTCTTCTGTCAGGCAGAAAATGCAAAAGCTTAAAAGTACACACTACCAGATTCAGAAACAGCTTCTTCTCTGTCACTAGACTACTGAGTGGATCTCCCATAAACTAACCTACCTCATTGAGGCTCTTGCACATTTCTTTTTTTTATCTGCACATTCTTTGCAGCTGTAATGCTGCCACACTATATTCTCTACTCTGGTTATTTTTCAATTTGCAATGCCTGTTATACTTGTGTATGGATTGATCGTTCTCATCTATGGTATCATTTGATTTTATAGCACACAAAACAACATTTTTCAGAGAATTTTAATACAAATGAAAATAATAATAAACCAAACCAAACCTTGAAGATAGATGTTGCCTTCTTGAGGTCGTGCCTCATGTGGATGCTTCAGATGATGGGGAGGGCTGTGTCGGTGATGAACTGATCGGAATCCACTACTCTGCAGCTTCTTGTATTTCCTGTGCCTTAGAATTGCCAAACCAGGCCACGATGTAACCCATCAGGGTACTCTCTGAAGTGCATCTGTAGAGGTTATTAAGAGTATTGGGTGACATACTGAATCTCATTAAACTTTCAAGAAAGCATGTGTAGGAAGGAACTGCAGATGCTGGTTTAAACTGAAGATAGACACATAATGCTGGAGTAACTCAGTGGGACAGGCAGCCATCTCTGAAGAAGGGTCTCGACCCGAAACATCACCCATTCCTTCTCTCCAGAGACGCTGCCTGTCCCGCTGAGTTATTCCAGCATTTTGTGTCTAGGGGCGCTGGCATGCCTACATCGTGATTACATCTATGTTCTGGGTCCAGGACAGGTCATCCACAATTTTAATGCTCAGGAATTTGAGCTGCTAACTCTCTCAACAGCAGACCCACTGGTGAAAAGTCACTGTCTTCCTACATCCCCTTTCAGGTATCAATGATTAGTTCCTTGGGTTTGTTGACGTTTAGTGAGGGATTATAATTGCAGCACCATTCAGCGAGGTGTTTTATCTCCCTCCTGTATGCTAACACATCACTACCCATCACATTCAAAAGAGATGGAAACAAATCGGATTTTCCTTCATAGATTTTGAAGAAATGATTTTACAGGATAATGGGAAGAAACAAATTAGTAATAATTTGAAAAGTTCTTAAAATATATTCACAAAATACTGAATTAAACTGATGACACTAAAATGGAAGGAGATATTGTACACATGTTAAGATATTTCTGAGTTAAACCTGCAATCCATTTTCAATTGCCTTTATAATTAAAAAAAACCCCATTGAAAATAAAGATTGAATTAACAAAGGAAATCTCTAGAAAACAATATAGGGATCTGAAAACACGAAAAGGTTCATGGTGAACAGATCTGGTGAAATTTACATCATGGACAATTCATGTTCGAAGAAAAACACTTTCCATATTTTATATGAGCTGCTTAATTTACTTTGCAGTGATGGACAGCATTTTAAAATGCAGCTGCCTACCACTTAGAAAGGTCAAATTAATGTTCCTTTGACTCTCTGGCTGCATGTAATGAATTGAGTGATGCAGACCGACCCCAGTTCAGCTTAATGTAGCTTCATGCTTCCTCTAATATTACTGGTGGGGCTATTCAATATCCCAGAATATAGCATCATAATTTGTATTCCTAAAAAAATGATTAGAGAGCATGTAGTGAAGAGTAAGCCCTTTAATAATTTTCATGTTGTGCCAACACCACCTTTCACATTAACGCCAATACAATTTACAAGGGAATTATGTTAAACAGTAGAAGCTTAGATCACTTAAAATTAATTCAGACTTGCTATTGTAATACTAGAAGTGACAATCAGTCTTCTTTAGTTGTCAGGTTTATAACTTGATGTGCATGTGTATCTAATATTGTAGCCAATCCCACTGAAGGCATGTCATTTTGGGAGCTTTTCTGAACTGGGAGGGGGTGGGGTGTGGGACATGCATTAACTAAACTGTCAATAAAAGTAAACATCCCTCCAAATATACTCCTCAAGAAAAAGTAAAATGGAAAAGGTGATAAGGCAGCTACGATTTTAAAGAATGGTTAAAGGTAGTAGAGAGAAAAGATATGAGTTCTCCAAATCAATATGTAGAATCAGTTTGGATGGAACTCAGAAACAGGAAGACAGAAACATTGCGTTTTGTTTTTCTATAGGCCCCCTAACAGCAGTGGTATAAATTGGAGAGGACTTAATGAGCACAATGCAATAATTATGGGGGTCTGGCCAGATGAAATGAGTAGGAATATTGTGGAAGACAAAATCATAAAGGATACCATTGAGAGGTAAAAATCAGTGGTGCAGTAAATGGAGGAAGGGATCTGGAAAGTAAAACATAGAGTCAGCAAAAAATGAGGAAGGCAAATGGTAAGATGGTCTTTGTTGTTATCTTACCCTAATTCAATTTTCAGTTTTATCACTTCAGCAACTTCTATCCAGCACAACACAACCATTTCCATCCCAGATTTTTTTTTAAACCAGACCATTATGCCATAGCCCAAACTCAGCAATCTTTGTTACCATGCGTCTGTGCAGATTAGCTTTAGCACATCTCCTCACAGTTAAAGGAAGGTAATGAAAATACTTAGAAAAAAATCCCTGGTCTGATAATTTACTTGAAATGCTAGTGCTGAAGGCAGGTTTGGTTGACTTTTAATTCTCTTAAAACCCAAGTTTCCCCTTTAGCATCAAAGCTTTCAGATACTGCATTCAAAGGTCTGGTTTCAGACATGCATAAAAGCTGCAGATTTTGTCACTGATCTCTATTAGATCTGTCACACCATCCCCTGCAGGGGTCAACAGCTGGAGCCAGCCATTCACTTTCTACTGCATCTAATTGGTATGCGAGTAAGTTGCAGTGTTGGTCCCACATTGGTAATTGCATTGCCTCACCCAGAGGAAGTTAAATTCAACCTTCTGCAGAAGGCAAACATGACTCTTTTTCTGTGTGATTTCTTAAAACAGACTGAGCAGGGAGGGAAGCTGAGACATTTCCATCTGTTCTCATTCTCAACTTGGTGGTAATATTTTAATTTCTAATTCAAATCTAATTTGGTTTCCACTACAGCAGCGTACAATCACAGTTAAATGTCAATATAAATAACTCAACCACTGAGGTAAGCCCCACTTCAGACATTGCATGCAGTAACGCATTCTGAGAATAATGTGATATCCAATATTAATACTGCAAATAGAGCTATAATAATATCTAAGAATTTCTATTTCTCTGAGCAGCAGTTGTATTAATTAAATTATATGCATCACTCTAAAGTATTTAGTATTGGACAGATTCAGATACATGGCAGAGCCCATTTACTGTAGCAAAATGTCAATATTACACAATTTCAAAGTATACGTATTTCCCATTGGACCTTCAATGACATTTTATCATGGAATAGGTGAATGCCTATTTTTAGCTTTAATATTCACATCCGATGATTAAACTGGTGATCTTTACAGAGTCTGAGATGCAGGAGCCATGGGACTTCCCTCCGTTTGATCCGCATGATGTATTGAAGATCCTATAAATTCCTAGCATTGCATATCACAATATATCCTTCTTCTCCACTGGCTTTATCACTTTCATTATTATCAATGCTACCCTATTCCCTTTCCATTTTGTTAAACTGTTTTCAAGTTATTCAGGAACATTTGATTATGATTTTGATTATGTCACAAACATGCCCCTGCAATGGCTTTCATTTTTATTTGGGTGTTGGGATGGTTTTTATATATTTTTTTGGTTGTGTATGTGTGGGAGGGGGTGGTGGTGTGGGGGGGGGGGGGGGGGGGAGGGACTTTTCTCTTCCTCACGGCGCGGGGTGCGGCTCGGCTGTGGGGCCTAACATCGCCCGGTGCGGCTTGGCCGCTGGACTTTACATCGCCCGGTGCGGCTTGGCCGCTGGACTTAACAGTGCCCGGTGCAGCTCGGCCGCGGGACTTTACATCGCTGGTGCGGCTCGACTGCGGGACTTAACATCGCCCGGTGCAGCTCGGCTGCGGGACTTAACATCGCCCGGTGCGGCTCGGCTGCGGGTCTTTTCATCGCTGGTGCGGCTCGACTGCGGGACTTAACATCGCCCGGTGCGGCTCGGCCACGGGACTTAACATCGCTGGTGCGGCTCGACCACGGGACTTTACATCGCCCGGTGCGGCTCGGCCACTGGACTTAGCTGCGCAAGGCTTGGTCGCGGGCCTTTCATCGCCCGGTTCGGCCGCGGGACGTTTCAGCGCCCGGTGCGGGGACTGTGCGGGTCGGTCGGGGACGAGCTGTCTGTCCGTGGGCGTGGGGAAGAGAGTGGAAGTTTTGTTGCCTCCATCACAGTGAGGGGGTGTTTGGAGTCACTGTGATGGACGTTTGTGTTGGGGTTATGTGTCTTGTGTTCTTTTTTTCTATGACTGCTATGTAGTTTCGTTCGGTACTTCGGTGCCGAACGACAAATAAAGCTCTGTTATACTGTTATACTGTTATACTGTTATACTGTTATCTTAATACGCTAGATAACTGCAGCATGACATTTTTTGACTGCTTATTGCAAAGCTGTGTACTAGTTGGAGCAGTGATTTTCACAAAGGAAACCATTCGGCCCAAACTGAAGAGATTAACATTTTAGTTGGTGATCATCCCGGTGCTAAAGAAAAGCAAGGTAGCAGGTCTTAATGACAACTGTCCAGTGGCTGTGACCTCCATTATCACTAAGTGCCTCAAGAGGCTGGTCACGTCACACATTAACTTCAGCCCCAGTCGACATCAATGGTTCCAAAATGGAGATTGGTGAGAACTTCAAATTTCTAGGCATATGTATCACAAACAATTTGTCCTGAATCAACTACATTGAAGCCACAGCCAAGAAAGCACACCAACGCTTTTACCTCCTCAGAAGACTAACAAAGTTCAGCATGCCCCCAACAACTCTTGCTAACTTTTACAAAAGCACCGTAGAAAGCATCCTATCAGGATGCATCAGTTTTGTGTGGCAATTGCTCTGTGCCATCCAGCACACAAACCCGCTTCCTATCAACTCCATCTACTTTACACTGCCTTGGGAAAACAGCTAACTTAATCAAGGACCATGTTCACCACGGTCATTCTTTCTCCCCTCTCTCGTCAGGCAGAAGATACAAAAAGGTGACAGTATGTACTATTAGATTCAAGAATAGCTTCTTCCCCACTGTTATCAGACTATTGAAAAGTCCTCCTACAAGCTAGGGTAATGTCCCAATCTTCCAATCTACCTCATTGCAGACCATGTACTTTTTGTCTGCACTTTCTCTGCAGCTGTTACACTGGTAAAGCTGTAACATGATATTCTTCACCCTTGTATTTATCTCCTTGCAACATCTGCTGTAGTGCATGGCATGATTGTAATCATGTATCGTATGAAGTGACTGAATAGATCGCAAAAAAATTGACTATGTCTCAGTACATGTGACAATAATAAATCAGTATTGATAATGGTCTTCTTCTTCTTCTTCTTCTGCTTCTTCTTTCTTGTCCATCATCCATGTTTCAAATGTTGACATCGCTGTCATCGTCCGTCCCGAAAAGGGCGCAAGCTTCCGGCGACAATCAGTGGGAGCCATCACTTGTTGCAATAGATGATGGTGGTAGCAGAATTAGCTCAGGACACTTCCAGTTTCCAGCCCCGCGACGTGGACGCTTCTGCTATGGGGCCTTGATAATGGTCCAGTGAAAGAGACAGTGAGCTGACAAATATTAAAAGGTGTGACTGGCAGTGTGACCAAAAGCTGGATAGTGGGACACAATTGTAGGTGACTTTACTTTTTGCATGGCAGATGTAGAAGTAGTCAAAAGTGAGCTTATCATTGATTAAAATTGTGAATGCTGTCTGTAAAATGAAGGCAGAGGAAGTGAGTATGGAAGGCTTGGAAGGAAAGGAGGGTAGCAAATACAGAGGCCACGGGAACTCAGACTTAGATTTGAACGACTGAGGTTTCAGGAGTTCCTCTGTGCCAAGGTCAAGGGAGGTTATCGGCAGGTAAAGTGTGGACAGGCAGGTTCAATAAACTGAGGTAGGTTGAAGCAAGATTCTGGAAGAAGGGTAATAGAGTAGAAATACACTGCATTCAGAAAGTATTCAGACCCCTTCACCTTTTCCACATTTTGTTACGTTGCAGCATTATTTTAAAATGGATTAAATTCCTTTTTTTTAATCATCAATCTACACACAATACCATAGAATGAAGAAGCAAAAACAGGTGTTTAGGAATTTTTGCAAAGTAATTAAAAATAAATAACTGAAATATCACATTTACATAAGTATTCAGACCCTTTACTCAGTACTTTGTTGAGGCACCTTTGGCACCGATTACAGCCTTCTTGGGTATGACCCTACAAGCTTGGCACACCTGTATTTGGGTAATTTCTCCCATTCTTCTCTGCAGATCCTCTCAGGCTCTGTTAGGTTGGATGGGGAACATCGATGCACAACTATTTTCAGGTCCCTCCAGAAATGTTCGATCAGGTTCAAGTCTGGGCTCTGGCTGGGCCATTCAAGGACATTCACAGACTTGTCACGAAGCCACTCCTGCGTTGTCTTGACTGTGTGCTTAGGGCCGTTGTCCTGTTGGAAGGTGAACCTCCGCCCCAGTCTGAGGTCCAGAACGCTCTGGAGCAGGTTTTCATCAAGGATCTCTTTGTACTTTGCTCCGTTCATCTTTCCCTAGATCCTGACTAGTCTCCCAGTTCCTGCCACTGACAAACATCCCCACAGCATGATGCTGCCACTACCATGCTTCACCGTAGGTATGGTGCCTGATTTCCTCCAGACGAGACGCTTGGCATTCAGGCCAAAGAGTTTAATCTTGGTTTCATCAGACCAGAGACCTTTAGGTACCTTTTGGCAAACTCCAAGCAGGCTGTCATGTGCCTTTTACTGAGGAGTGGCTTCCGTCTGGCCACTCTACCATAAAGGACTGATTGGTGGAGTGCTGCAGATATAGTGGTCCTTCTGGAAGGTTCTCCCATCTTCACAGAGGAGCTCTGGAGCTCTCTCAGAGTAACCATCAGGTTTTTGGTCACCTCCCTGACCATGGCCCTTCTCCCCAGATTGCTCAGTTTGGTCGGGTGACCAGCTCCATGAAGTGTCCTGGTGGTTCCAAATTTCTTCCATTTAAGAATGCCGGAGACCACTGTGCTCTTCAGGGACTGCAATGCTGCAGAAATTGTTTTATGCCCTTCCCCAGATCTATGTCTCGACACAATCCTCTCTCGGAGGTCGACGGACAATTCCTTCGTCTTCATGGCTTGGTTTTTGCTCTGACATGCACTGCCAACCGTAGGACCTTATATAGATGGGAGTGTGCCTTTCCAAATCATGTCCAATCAATTTAATTTACCACTGGTGGACTCCAATCAAGTTGTAGAAACATCTCAAGGATAATCAATGGAAACAGGATGAACCTAAGCTCAATTTTGAGTGCCTTAGCAAAGGGTCTGAATAGTTATGTAAATATGATATTTCAGTTATTTCTTAATTACTTTGCAAAAATTTCTGAACACCTGTTTTCGCTTCATCATTCTGGGATATTGTGTGTAGATTGATGATAAAACAAAATGGATTTAATCTATTTTAAAATAAGGTTGTAACGTAACAAAATGTGGATAAAGTGAAGGGGTCTGAATACTTTCTGAATGCACTGCAAGTAACAATGTGTGATTGTGGCTATATGGTCACTGTGACAGTGGATGGATAAATGTTTTAATGTTTAATCAAAAGAGGACACAATTTCTATTAGATGCAATATCTTATTATGGGCAACTGCAATGTTGTAATTTCATCCAATGTCAGTGAAGTGCATAAAATGGTAACTGTACCTTTAGGAGCTGAGTAACAGATGGTTGAGTCATGTGATATATTTATATCTTATCAGTCTCGTGAATATGTGTGTGAGTAAGCACAGTGTACTTTTGAAAAATAAAGAAGCCCCACAATGGCAACTGCTTGACTGAAACCTGTGCTTGTTCCTGTCTACACACCACTACCATAATATTCTACTGTCACAACATCGTAAATATCCACAATGAGGAGAGATCCACAGGGCTTTGTTTTTGAGCAAATGGAGATATAGAGGAAATCTGTAATAGAATAATGAAGGATTAAACAAAATCCCTAAGCAATTAGAAATAAATGTTGTATTCAATCATTTCATCAACATAATCCACTTCACACTTGAGAGTGGGTATTCACAAAACGAACTAAATCCACACATCAAGCTGTTACATTTGCCTCTGAGTGTGAGACTGGTTATGTTTGCATACATTGTTTTTCCCCGATCCTCCAACTTATTTCATTACAGTTTCTCCTTTGAACGCTTCAGTTGTACTTACTTCACCTCCTCTCTGGAATTTGGTTACTAGGTACACATATTTGGCAGCAAGTGGGAGGCTTGGGATACAATAGGGAGAAAGGATAGCACAAATCCGTTGGCATAGCTTCTTAGGACAGTCTTTATTAATAGTATTATTATTAATTTTGGTTACAATTTCAAATTGTTGTCAAATGTATACACATGCTCATAAAGTTATTACTTACATGATCGATGTACCTACATTATAATTGGTACGGTACTTGTTAATGCCCAGTAAGAACACTATAGAAAGCAAGTCTGGCTTATGTAGATCAGATGCTCAGATCCCTGGTCACACATGTGGTTGGAAAACAGCTGGGGTGAAATATATCAAGAAATAAGAGTGATGTTTCAATGCTGCTACGATCACTACTTTAACTGTTCCAAAAGGGCCTGCGCTATTTGTGAGGCATCATCCCAGCACAAAATGAAGTATTCAAGAGAGAGTTAGATATAGCTCTTAGGGCTAACGGGATCAAGGGATATGGGGAGAAAGCAGGAACAGGTACTGATTGTGGATGATCAGCCATGATCATATTGAATGACAGTGCTGGCTAAGGGCCGAATGGCCAACTCCTGCATCTATTTTCTATGTTTCTATGAAACAATAGAATGAAACGACGAAAATCAACACAAATTTAAAAACTTGAAATAATGTTCATTACAATACATGAGCTAAATAACATTTCTTAAATGCGTTTCAACTTCATACTTTCACTACCAGATAACTGGATAGAGGAACTCTTGAAAAATATTCCTTGCACGTTTTATGTAATTGTTTAGGCTCATATTTTAGCCTCCAATCCCAATTAAATGCTACCCTACAAATCCAGTGCATTTGAGTCTGAAACTATAAATAATAACCTGTAAAACTATTTTTAATTAAGTACTTTGAAAGATTACTGTTTCCACATTTCCTTAAGATGTAGGAGACGACCTTTCAGCTCATCAATTCTAAGCTGGCTCACAGGGCAATCCCATCCACTTATTTTCCCTGTAACCTATTCTCTCCATCAATTCCTTGCAGAATCTACACTCGCCTACACATTTGGGGCAATTTGCAGTGGCCAATTCAGTGACATCTTTGGGATCTGGGAAGAAACTGGAAAACCCAGAGAAAAATATACAAAGTCCACACAGACAGCATCAGAGGTCGGGAACAAATTTACATCGCTTTCACCAGCTGTGCCTCTGTGCCACCTTACAACAGCAGATACTTTCTTGGCAACATCAGAATTTGTCTTAAATGAAAATACTGAAACATATACATATTTGCGTAGTCAATAAAATCTGAAATATGATCATCTGAAAGTATGAACTGGAAACAAAAACCAAAATGATGATCATTTTACAGTGCAAAATAAGTAGTTTCATATGTTGACACCTGTGGCTGAACAGAGTCTGATCCATGCTGGGAACTTATTACTTAGGCAACGTTGTATTTGTTTGAGTGTACAAGGCCAGTGTGATATGAAAATGGCAGATATTCATAATTCATAAAAATATTTTATATACAAGAATTTCTTCAAATTCATTGCAAGTAAAACTGCATATATCTAATAGGAAATCTATTTTGTACGACATTTCTATGGTTCCCCACCAAAGGGAAGAATTATTATCCCTGCACTTTGGAAGGTACTGAGTCTTACTGATCATAAAATTTTAAAGCAGAATACGTGTCCCCCATTAACAGAGAAATTTTATTTTTACCAACCAGCATGGGAATGGACAAAATATATCATAGAAGTAATTCAATTCCATTGTTAAAAAACACTGCAAGGTTAGCAGTTTGTACCTGCATTTGATAAGAGCAGCAGCTCTAAATATTATCATCAAACTCATAAGATCCCCGTGATATTGTCTTGCAGAAATGCTACTTTTCCGTTTAAGCCTGTTCCATTGGCCTCTCATTGTTCCAATCCTTTACTCCAACAATTTCTTCTTACTCAAGCTGCTGGAGGAACTCGGTGCATCAGGCAACATCTGTGGGGGTTTGCAGTTTATTTTCACTCCAGGTTCCAGCATCTACAATCTCTTGCGCTCTGAATTAATTTACAACATCATTCACATAGTTTGCTTTAAATCATACACATCCCATGGTTATCACATAATCAAAAGGACTCACTGGCCAGAAATCCATCGCTGCTAATGTACATTTTTGCCACAGGGACTCTAAAGAACATAGCTGTGAATTGATATTCTAAGAGACCTTGTCACAAACTGTTTTCCCAAGTAATAGATTTTCCACATTATTGGACAAAACAAAACCATTCCCAACTGAAGAACCAGTCAAAGAACCTGAAGAACCCTAAAAATTCAGGAATACACAGAATAATTGTTTTTAGAACACCACATTATTTCCACTTCCCTCTTTTCAGTTAAAATTAGGAACACAAGTTGCTTATTTGCAGTGCATGATATAAAATACATTTAATTCTGAGAGTTGACTGTGTTTTGGAGTGCCTGCACTGCAACTACAGCGGGTATTCTTTTCATGACGATTGGCTCAATTTCACGCTGCGGAGGTAGCTGCTCGTCTCCAGAAACTGTGCAGATTGGTTCTTCCCATTTCTTCAAACGCTTCATCAGATCCTCCATACTAAGCTTGAAAACCAACCGTGGGTCTATACTCGGCAGGGGAGGGCAACCACAATCCTCTCGCAGCTTGAGAGCCTGCAACAATGAAAAGGCAGTACTCAGGTGTAATGCTCCTGAAAGATGCAGCATCCATTACAAGTTTAATCAGCAGTTTTTCAATGTGCGGTCTGGGAGAAGCATCAATTTGACCACAAGGAATTCCAGTCCGCTTATATTACAATTTTTAACTCATTAAATATCTTTCAGTTAAACGACCCATTTTGTTTCACTAAGCATCAAAATAAGCATTAATTCTGACCTCTGGTGTTCTTTGAAATTTAAGCTCTAGTGCCCAATTAGGGAATTTCAAAAAAATTAGCCATCGTCCAAGCAAACTATCAAATAACCATTCATACAAATACGACACTGACCCTATTTTATTCCCTCCAAATCCCCATCGAATTTACCCAGATGTACTCTCTTTAATATTGCCTGTTGCGTTAGGAAGAAGTGAGGAGACTAAATAATATGGCCTTTAATAAGGTGCCAAAGAAGCTACCAAAGACGAGAGCATATGGTATGAGAGGGAAGTTACTACATGGATATTGCATCTTTATAAATCTGTACAAATACTGTACAAGGCCATAATAGACCCTCAGAAACATTTAAGGGCGGCACAGTAGCACAGCTGGTAGAGAGGCTGCCTCGCAAGCGCCTGAGACTGGGTTCAATCTGTACCTCGGGCGCTGTCTGTGTGCAGTCTGCACCTTTTCCCTGTGACCGCGGGGGATTAATCCGGGTGCTCGTTTCCTCCCATATCCCAAAGACGTGCAGGTTTGTAGGTTAGTTGGCCTCTGTAAATTGCCCCAGGTGCGTAGGGAGTGGATGGGATAAGATAGAAATAGTGTGAACGGGTGATCGATGGTCAGAGTGGACTCGGTGGGCTGAAGGGCCTGTTTCTATGCTGTATCTCTAAAACTAAAAATATTACTTTAAACATCAGTAAAATGTATAATAAATTCAAAGGCACCCTTTATTTTCCTCAAAGATTTGTGAATTATTAAGTAACACACACGTGTCCGGCACTGTGGCACATATGTGGAAGAGCTGCCAGAGGAAGCGTTAGAGGTGGGCACAATTACAGCATTCAAAAGACACGGGCAAATATGTGGACAGCAAAGACGGTGAGATATGGGGCAGATACAGCCAAGTGGAATTGGCTTGGTTAGGCAAAGTGGTCAGCATGGATGAGTTGGGCCAAAGGGCCTGATTCCATGCTGAATAGCTCTATGACTTCATGGGCAATCCTTTGGGATTCTCTGATTGGACTACATGCAATGCTAGTTTCCTGTAAATAAGAGTGGCTTGGCTGCCTGCCACTGTATGTTGTTTCTTTTTTTTCTTCTTCCTAATCAGATGTACAGCACTTTGGTCAACGTGGGTTGTTTTTAAATGTGCTATACAAATAAAATTGACTTGACTTGACTTGACATTCACTTGCTCAGCAGTGGTGTTTGCTCTTTGTTTCCATATCACCTCAGAGCCAGCAATGTTTCCCAGCATCTGTTGCCCAAGTCTTATTGCTTTGATTGGTTATCAAACAGATTCACAATGATAGAATATCAACTTAGTTACATCAACCATCTTGATGTTTTAGATGTCTTGCGCAATGTCACCAGCTAGACTTGGTCACCTTCATTAATTAATTCCAAGTATTCATACAAGTAGCCTTAACAAAAATAAAGAATTCAATTTTAATTCGTAGAGCCTTTCAAAAGCACTGCAATGAAGCACATTTGAAATATTGTGCTTACTTAGTAAAGAAAATACTTAAATCAAGAGAAGAATCTTGAAGTGGACATGAATTACATCAACAACACGCAAATTCCTGGCACGAATGTGACTGGTAGCAACTGCAGCCATTGCATTTTATAGATGTGTACAGCAGAGTGTAATCGACTGCCTTTAGCTTAGAGGTGCTGTTGCCTCCCAGTTCCCGGGATCCTGGTTCAGCCCTAACCTTGGGTGCTGTCTGCGTACATTATGTCACAAGAAAGAACAAGCAACAAGTTACAGGGAAACAATTTGATGGAATTTCTCCAAAAACTAGCCTAGACTTGATGAGCTGAATGGCCTTATTTGCTATAACTAAACAATACGACAAATCTAGTCTAAAACACAAGGGGCATTTAGCCTAAAGTATCAGTACTTTCTTTGTATTCAAAAATAGCTCTGCCTTGCCTTCTCCGTCATTTTGTTTTAAATATTTTTCTACTTTAGGCTGCAGAGGCTTCTGTACTTAGTATCTTGCCAAATGAAAAAAATTGGGCATAATCTTTCTCCTTACTGTGTTAGTGAGAATGTTTCCGTAGTGACTGATTGTCACTGACTCCCAAGCCAATGGAAAACAGTTCCCTGATCAACGGGGGAAATAATTAGCCAGTTAAGTAAGCATAATTTAGTGAGGTTCTGCTCTCGCAGGTTTCAATGAAATGTCACACTCCTTCACCCCTTCCCCAGCCATTCTCCAACATCTGCCTTCTTCCCATCAAGCCCTCCAGCAACAAATGGATTTTTCAGTGAAATCAGACAAACCATTAAATGTGTTGGCTATGAACCAACTAAACAAATGCAAATTAGATATGCGCTGAAAAAAAAAATTTCTATGAATGTCAATCAATCAACAAGATACCATATTATTATGGAAATCAGTGGAAATAATTGTGTCCTAATTATGCCGACAGTGATTTACAGTGTCTGGAACATGATTAAAACAACGTGGTTAAATCATACTGTCAGCACATGTAGAACTTCCAAGCGTCTTTCTCTTGCACAGTTCGGCAGAAAAAGCGAGGTGTCAAAACTGAAATGTTGCTGTTGTCAAATGTTTGGTAATGAAGCTACTCAAGAGAGCAGGAAGCTGCATCTGGGATTTTAAAGCTCGCCAAAGTACAAGGTGCCTTTTCAGTTACGCCACACTCGCCTTCTCACAATATTCCACAGATCAAGAGCCACCAGAACATCTTTCCACCCTCATCACTTTCCCAACGGAGTTGTACAATCATTGATACAATATAGATAACATTATCTATACCTTTTATGCTATTATAATAAAATATGTATCAGAGAAGAATGAAACTCTATGATTCCATGAAAAGGTAGTGATCTGTGTGACCACTATTTACATGTATTGCTCAACAGGTTTCACAGACAAACCAGTATCAGTCGCACGTATTTTTCATTGTGCATTGTTGCAGCATTACTTCATTGTAGTGGTATATTAAACAAAAATCAAGAAACCAAGCACTGTCTTTCCAGTTGCTTTCTCACAGCAGCACTGCATGGCAAAAGCTAATGATGCGGAATTCATTTCGCACATAACACTTATCAAAATAAATACTGACTACTTTCAACCAGGTGAGGAGCCTTGTGTAAGTATGTTGGACTGTTTTAAGAGTAGTTCACTCGAATTAGTCAAGGATGAAACTACAACATTTTAGGACTCATTTCTCCATAGAGTGATGAGATACAAATGCAAATGCAAGTATAGGTGATTACAAACTTGCAAATATGTGGCAAACAACAGATGTTACAAGGAATTTAAAGGTAGTTCTTCTCCTGATAGCGAAATTAAAAATGGTTCATAGACCTTCAAAATCCACTACAATTTTAAATTCAATATACGTAACCCAAACTGCTTGAAATAGGTGGAATAACTGCATTAGTTCATGAATTTTCTTAGAAACAAATTAATTATTGAAATAATTTTAAAATCTACTGTTTAAAGTTTTTTCCCCTGATTTCAAATAGATTAATAGATGACTTTCAGCCTAATTTTGTCACTGTGGTATTTATTATTAGTTACAGAGATAAGATAGTCATGGAGATATTCAATATTTGTCCATAGCGTTTACTTGAATGATTACAAAAAAGGTTCATCCTGTATCTCCTTAGATTTTGATTTGCGGATCGTAAAAGCTTGCCTGTGGAAATGGAATTGTACAGCTTGAGAACCAGTGTCAACCTTAACAATCTCTATTTATCGGTGACTTAGATGGGTCACTTTGGAATTCCTCATTCTGCAGTGGCAGTAAATAGTAAAATAAGTGAACCAAAGAGTCAGAAATTTTATTAATTGTCAAAATGCATATTTGGTGACTTCATTTAACAGCAATCTGTTAAAAGGTGCATTGCAATAAAAATTAGAAGGTATAGTTAAATTAAATGAACTCAAGATAAATGCTGGATGTACTTAAAAGTTTGTTGACCTTACACCTCTTGTGAATCTTGTGCTTCAATTGTTCATTTAAATTTGTAATTTTATGTGCCTTTCCAACTACAAATTTGCTCATTAATCTTCAATGATTTTACTAAATAACAGCCTCTAACCACTGCAAATATTCCAACTCGGAATGATTAAAGTGGCTCCATGCCCTGCTTTATAAATCTAATCCTCTTATATTTATCATTTTATTGGATAAATATATATTGTAATGCTATTTTTTGGTTGGAAATCACTTGCCTTAAATCCCTGCACAAAGAAACAAACAAAAGCTGAAACCTTCAATCACAAAACCTTTCATAACTCAGCAACTTTCTAAATCACACGTGTCAAAGAAATATTCTGAAGATGGGTTCTTCAACACGGGCAATAATATCAGCCAAATGACATGTAGCAATGGCCTATAAACAGTATTGAAGTAATGAGCCGCACAGCTGAACCTTCCATGTTCTGATGAAAGCTTGTTAACCTTAAAAATACCCCTCTCTATGTCCAGCAGTTATTGCTTTTTATTCCCATTTAAACAATTTTTTTTTTGCTTTTCAATGACTAAATAATCTGTTTTTGAGTGGGATAAGATGTTGGCAAAACCACCTGACGGACTTCCCTAATAAAATATATAACGCCTCAAACTAAACGTGCATATTTCTGAAATGTATAAAGAGCTACTCAAACATAAAAGCCAAACATCAGACATGATCAAGGCGGGTAGTGGTGGATTTCCTGTGAGCTAAAAAGTGGCACACATTTCGCACTTGTGGTTTACCAATGACACTGAATCAGATTTGGCTCAGATTGTGGTTGGCATGCATTGACATGCACAGGGTGGTGCCATCAACTTTGTGCCTCTTTTGGCCACGTCAAATCTATCTTCCATTATCTACAACAAAGCACATTACTTCACTTACTAGAAATGTAGCTTTTGGAATTGATAGGTTTGTGTCCCACTACTTTTATATTCATACACTAAAGTAAGAGCACTTGCATGACTACAGATACTACAGGTAGGATAAGTTATTTGTACTTCACATTGGATGGGTAATATGCCACTTTGGTGTGTTTTCTTTTCAATATATGCTCCACTTTATCCAATTTTGAAAACCCATCTCAGACAGAGCTGAGGCAATCTGGCAAATTGTCTAATCCAAGCCTGACCTTCACCTTGAAGGGCCAGTTTGTCCATGTCAGCAGAATTCATCATTTGACTGACCATAAATAAGCATTTTTATCCATGTCTTATTTTCACAGAATGGGAACATGGATTTGCAGTAAGACTGCTTTCCTGTTGAATAAATCATTCATAGACCTGTCAATAGAGTTCTGGCTTCGCTCTGTCTCTTGCAAAATACTCGAATGAGCAAGGACACAGCAGACATTGCCTGCTGGGCTCTAATGAGTACTGTTGTCCCTATGAGAAAACGTAATAATGTTTAAAAGTGTGAAACGTTAACAAATTACATCTAATGCCCAACTGCTGTAGAACACTTCTAGAGCACCAAACTCATTAACAACAAAGATTTTCTAATAACATTTGCAGAAGAGACTGTAACAGGGATTTTAAAATCCAGTTTATTTTAAAATATTTTATAACTTAAAGAAATGCCTTCATTGGCATTTCAGTGGGAAGTATCTCATCACTCTGTATGAGAGGTCTCTCGTGCATTAGTCCTGCAGCTTATCGGGTGGTACTGTGGTGCAGCAGTACAGCTGCTACTTTACAGTGCCAGAAAATGGGGCAGGAGAATGGGTTTGAGCGGGAAAGATAGATCAACCATGATTGAATGGAGGAGTAGACTTGATGAGCAGAGTGGCCTAATTCTGCTCCTATAACTTTGCGGAGATGTACATGTTCCCTGTGACCGCATGGGTTTTCCCCGGCTCCTCAGGTTTCTTCCCACACTTCAAAGATGTATAGGTTTGAAGGTTGATTGGCTTCGTTAAAATGTCACCTATTCCTTCTCTCCAGACATGCCTGAGTTACTCCAGCATTTTGTGTCTATCTAATAGAAGCATAATGGATAGAACACCTAATAGGGCAAGACGTTGCTGCTTCTTCACTGGCTTAATATCTTGAAACTCCCAAGCAAAGCAAAGCAAAGGGACGATTCTCACCACAAGGACTTAAAAGTCTTGTTGATAAAAATCAGCAACCTTCTTGAGCACATCTTGGGACATGTATTAAATAATGATCTTGCCAGCAATGTTAGCATTCCATGAAAATACAAAAAGAAAGTTGAAAGTATCGATATCATGGGCGGCATAGTGGCACTGCCCATGGTACCTCTGCCACATGGTACCAGAGACCCAGGTTCAATCCTGACCTCAAGTTCCGTCTGTATAGCGTTTTCACATTCTTCCTGTTACCACGTGGCATTCTCCAGGTGATCGTGCTTCCTCACGCATCCTAAAGACACTCAGATGGTAGATTTATTGACCGTAAACTGCCCCTTGTGTGAGGGTAAGTGGTAGAATCTGAGAGAAGTTGATGTGAATGTGAAGAGAATGAAAAATGGGATTAATGTAAGAATAATATAAATGGGTCGATGTGGACATAGTGGGACAAAGGATTTGTTCTGCATTGTTACATTCTTCAATTTCATCCAGCTAATTCAACGCACATTCACTGTTGCATATCACACCACTAGGATTTCAGACTCCGCTGATGCTTTTAGATGATATTGTGACTGTTCTATGAACTCGAGATTTTAACTATTTTACATCATTTTTTAACACCAGCACAAATCAGTATCCTATGCAGCCGGCACATGTTACACCTTGTAGTTTGTCTTTCGAAGCTCCCTCAAATACAACTCCAGACAGCGTAAATCTGAAATCAATTGGCTCGACTACAAGGGATCCAGCGTGCGGAATGCCTTCGACAAAGCTGAAGCAATCACAACTGTGTTTAGTCAGTGAGTGATCCATTTCAGCTTCCTCCTAAAGGCTCCACCGTCACAGAAACAAGTCTTCAGCCGATTTGATTCACTTCAAGCTATATTAGGATGTGGCTGACAACACTGTAAAAGCTACGAGATTAGACAACAGCTGTAGTACTAAAGAACTGCACTCCACAATTATCGACGCCTCCAGTCAAGCTGTCCCAGTGCAGTTACAACACTGGCATCTGCCCAGGCACAAAATGCAGGACAAATTCAGTCTGGCTAATTTCTGCCCGATTAGTTTATGCTCAATCATTGGTGAAGGTAAGTGACACCACCATTTTACCATGTGGTGCCTATCTTCTCAGCAACCCCTAGTTTGAGTTTGACCAGGACCACTCAGCTCCAGACTCATCACAGTTCTGGTACCAAGATCGTCAGAACGGAATTCCTAAGGTGAGGTGGGAGTGACTTACCTTAACATCAAGGCAGCATTTGACAGGTGTGCCCGGGAACATTGAAATCAATGCACGTCAAGGGCGGCACAGCAGTAGAGTTGCTGCCTTACAGCACCAGAGACCGGGTTCGACTACGGGTGCTGTCGTAAGGAGTTTGCCTGTGACTGCGTGGGTTTTCTCCAAGTGCACCGGTTTCACCCCACACTCCAAAGATGTGCAGATAAGTAGGTTAATTGGCCAAAAATTGTAAATTGTCCCTAGTGTGTGGGCCAAAGGGCAAGTTTCCGCGCTTTATGTCTAAACTAAGCTAAACTAAACCCCCTTTGCTGGAGTCATATGCGACACAAAGGAAGGTGGTTGCGGTTGTTGGAGGTTGCTAATCCGAGTCCTAGGATATAATTTGTGGTGCTCAGACGTGGCAAGTTTCCACTAAACAGACCTGAAATATCTAATGTCTCTCCAATCTGCCACAGGAATTCACTCTGGCTATTCTGACAGTAATTTAAATACAACACCATGTGGACATGATGCTTGCACTGGATAAACTATACACAATTTCCAATAGCCTTGAAACCAATTACCCCAAGGCCTTGTTCATCACAGCCAGGAACTTCAACCAGGCCAACCTCAAAATTATGCTACGAAAACACTATCAACATGTCTCCTGTCACACCATAGGCCCAAACACTCTGCCACAGACACACAACTATCAAGAATGCCTCCCATTCCATCCCATGCCCATATTTTGGAAAAACAGACCATCAAGATGTGACTCTTCCCTCTACAAACAGTAACTGAATCGTGAGGATCAGATATGGAAAGTTGTACAGCGTTGATTTGAGGAAACCAATGAGTTCCTACTTGACTTCTTTGAACTGGTCCATTTTTAAGGATTGTCTGGCCAACATAAATGACCTAAATGCATATTCTACTGCCATTATAGACTTTGTCGGTAAGCGTGCAGGGACTGCAACGCCAAAGAAGTCAATCTAAATGTTCCTCAAACAGAACCATGGATGAACCGCGTGATCCATTCTCTAATGAAACCCACGTTTGAAGTGTTCATGTCAGGTGACCCCAATCTGTACTGGATATCTAGACACAACCTTTGCAAAGCCATCAGGGACACCGAGAGTCAACGTCATACCATTCCATACCAAAGTCCCAGACCAACTAGACAGACATCTGTCGGATGTGGCAAGGCTTGCATGCTTCAGCGGGCTCCAAGGCAAAATCAGGTGGAATTGCAACGAGGTCAATGCATTGGATGCTCATTTGAACAGCGGGTCAGGGGACAACCGTGGGTGCACCTGTACCCATGGTCATTGTCGCAGATGTCAGATTGGCCTCAATGGATAACCAACGAGCATATCATTTTACATAAAGACACTGCGGATCTGAGCTCAGTCATATGACAAAGCTGAGCACTACTCACAATGTCAACATCAAGAGGTTAGTTAGGTTCAAGTAACATGCAGAACAGAGATGGAGTCTTTGCAAAATTGAAGCCTCTGGTCGATCATTCAAACCAAATTAAAGTTAATCATAAAAGAAAACAATTAAATAGCATGGCTATCAGTCCAGGCAATGAGGCTGAACTGATTAAACATGCGAGTCTGCAGTTTTCTTGAACAATGCATGTTCTTATTTACCTTTGGAATCAGGTTATCTAGGTGTTGAATTCGGTGTTGATTTGATGGATGTGTGGAAAACCATTCAGGAATTTGAAATGTTCCAGTAACAATCTTCATCAACTCCAGTTGCTGCCAATATACACTACTGGATCTCACATCCACGCATGCCTAGATTTTGGAGAGAAGTCACATAAAAGATGGTGAACTGGGTGCAATACCAAATGGTGACTGATACAACCTCTCCTGTACTCAACAACATTGGAGTTTTAAATTATCAATGAAAAAATGATTTATCAATCAGTGGCCTCCTCGGATACAACTGGGCAATTGTCCCAGTTGAAATGTTGAACTACCTTTCTCTTTCGGGAATGGGCTGATTTGAACATTTCATCGGAGTTTTAGCTCAGATTTCTATCACAAACAGACTTTTTCTCTACAAATTTAGAATTCCTCTATTCTTGCTCAATAAAAAATTAAAGTCACAATATCTTGACAAAGCATTATTCTGCTTCCAGGAGACAAAATACTCTCATATAGAAATTTAAAGCAGATTATGTACCATTTTTCCTAAAATATCAGAAAGAATTGTTCAGGTTATCAGTAACGGGTCATGTGAAATCTTGTACTATTCAATAAACATTTACACACCAAAAGTTCAAAATCTTGTGGAAGACAAGTTACCTTAGCAGCAAGTTGCAGGCCAACTTCATCAGCTTCAGTCTCCAGTTTTCGGTTGTAGGGTCTATCAAACATGTACTATGGATAAGAAATGGATTCTTATTAATGAGGACTGTTAATATTACCCTATTCTTCAAGTCGGATCCATTTTAATAAAGCACATCAAGCAAAGCAGCATGATATTTTTTAACTCCCCTTTGCACTTACTAAGCAATTATGTGTTTAGAAGGTTGTTTTCTGGTGTTCCAGAAATTCCATGAGTTACAGCGAATATTTCACAAGCAATGAAGTCTAAAATATAAAATATCTTTGTGCAAAATTAACACTAAACAGCCAATGTTCCAGATTTTTCTGAAAAGAAGTGTTTCGTGTTTTACATGGGCCAGGTACATGTACAATAAAACATCCTCCCAGAATCTGGAGTAATACATGAATCGGTAATGAGGACATTTTTTTCACAAGGCTCCTGTGCAATTAAAACAAGTCCTCCATTCCCACTGCGGGCGGCACTCTGAATTGTCATTAAGTTTCAGGTAAAAGCAGGAAATGAAATATCACATTGCAAAAATGTACTCCAGCAGGAAATGTTTTGTAAAAATCATAAATAATAATAGCTACTGCACAGGCATTTATACGCAACATGAAGAGCTGACCCTTAGAGCAAATGTACCAATTAAATCATTGCACACAGTGCTGTAACTCGGATGATGCAGTTTAACAAGGTCCATTTCATCGACCATTTAACATTTTTCTCAGCATGTAACTGACATTATTTTCCACTGTCTGAATAGGAGATCAAATGGTGAGAGGGTTCAGAGAATTCTTCATATTGGAACCGATTGTGCAATGTTTCATTTCTACGTTTGTCTAAATACTTCTTTGTCTATCTTTTTGTGCCATTGTTTGTCATACTTGGTCATATAGTACTTTCCCTCACTGATATGGTTCTGGGTCAATTTTGCTTTTTTTTGGTTTAAGTTTGGTGGGGATATTAGGATCATATCAGGTGGAAAATGGTGATCACTGTAGCCGGAAGGATCTCCATGTTTCATTTACAGTGACATACACTACTGGGTAGCTGCTCTTCTATCTGACCCCCAAGTCACAGTGCGATATTTTATTCACTTTCAAGCGACTGCCACTATCAGTCCCAGCCAACTCATCAGCATTAAATTATTCTAAACAGTTCCTGTCAGTCTCGGGCCCTGAAACAGTCCTCACCAAAGCCCCTAGTGACATTCTTTGTCACTTTGATCACGTCCTCATCTTTACTCTGCCACCTTCTCCTTCACTATTTAAGTTGGGTGGCTGGTGGCATTGCTCCAAACTCCCAATATGTCCTATCTTGTCCCATCCAAACATCTCCACAGCCATCACATTCTCCTACAGGGCAAGAGTAATGTTTCGTTTTGGAAGGGCAATGCTCATTTAAAATCATGATTTATCCTAAAATAATTGACAGCTTAAATATTAAAACCTAGGTCGAGAAACATCTTCAAACAGTCGGGGTAGAACTGATGAGGGATACAAGAGATTAGAGATGTTGGAATTGTGAGTACAGAAACAATCCGCTGGAGTAATGCAGCGGGTCAGGCAGCATTTGTTAAGGGAAATGAACAGACATTGTTTCGGGTCACGACTTCTTGGTATAAGTTTATTATTATCATGTGTACTAAAATAGAGAAAAAAATTGTTTTGCAGGCTGCACAGTCAAATCACGCCATGCACAAATCAAGCCACACACAAGTACAACAGCGACTGAGAGGGTTAAGAAAAAAAAGCGGGATGGCCGCAATGAACTAGGTTGACAGATCGGTAGTACATGGAGAGGTCCATTCAGTTGTCTGATATTAGCAGACAAAAAGCTTTTTCTGAGTCTGGTGGTATGTGCTTTCAAGCATTAGTATAACTGTTCCCTAATGTTTTAAAACAACACAAATCTCCCCAAATGACAGGGATAAAATATATCACCCCACTAACTAACCGGCCATATAAAACTGGAAGGTTTTGTGTTGATATCAGATTTCTGCCCCGTTAGCTTATACCAACGTGAAGGTTGTTACAACTGACAATAACACCCCTGCATTAGGAGCAAAGGTGATTTCATTCAATTCACTTTTTACATCAGATAAATAAGTGGCCAGGGAACTGTTGGAAGCAGAGTCCAACATGAGTCAATTCCTTGGAGTGAGATAGAAATGTTATAAAAAGGCAAGCCACATTTTGATCAAATTGATTTTCATCAGTTTAGTGTAGTTCCTGTTCTGGCTCAGATTACTTCTGCTCTCAACCATTTACTGATCTCAAGGCTGTTTTGGAAAGAAACTGCACGCCAGTTATCTTAACATCTGTCATTGCAACAAAGTTAGATTACTTGAAAGACATTATAACGCGGGAATTAGAAAAATTCAAAGTAATTAGGCAAGGTCAATATGCTGTTGAGAAAGGAGAATCATGTTTGATCAATTTAATGGAATTCTTTTTAAGAAGTAGCATGTAGCAAGTAGCATGGATAAAGGGGAATCAGTAGATCACTGTACTCAGATATCGATATGACATTTGATAAGTGCTGCAATGAAAATCACGCGGGTATGGACAGCAGGCTGGCATTGGGACCTCATTTTTTAATAGTTTACATTCGTGATTTGGATAAAGGCAACAGAGCCATGATTGTTACGTTTGCTGACGACACAAAGGCAGTTAGGAGAGTACGTTTTGAAAGGACACAACAGGAGTTACCAAGAAACATGGATAGCTAAAGTGACTGGGCAACAAAATGGCAAAAGGAGTATATTGTGGTAATTGTAAAATTGTCCACATCCTTCTCCCCCTTGTTAGAATACCTGGTTTTATAAGTAGGCTGGATTTTAGCAGGAACAATAAGAAGTCAAGTCAAGTCAAGTCAATTTTATTTGTGTAGCACATTTAAAAACAACCCACGTTGACCAAAGTGCTGTACATCAGTTCACGTACTAAGAAACGAACATACAATGGCACACAAACATAACAGCACATACATAAACAGTTCACAGCGCCCCCTCAGAGGGCCTCAAACGCTAGGGAGTAGAAATAGGTTTTGAGCCTGGACTTAAAGGAGTCGATGGAGGGGGCAGTTCTGATGGGGAGAGGGATGCTGTTCCACCGTACTAGGAGCCAGTGGAGAGAGGCCAGAATCGGGATGATGTGGTCCCTTTTACGGGTACCCGTCAGGAGTCTCGCTGCAGTGTTTTGGACCAATTGCAGGCGGGACAGGGATGATTGGCTGATCCCAGTGTATAGGGAGTTGCAGTAGTCTAGGCGGGAGGAAATGAATGCGTGAATGATTTTTTCAATGTCGTCAAATTGGAGGAATGGTTTGATTTTAGCTATGGTACGAAGCTGGAAGAAGCTGGCTTTTACCACAGCATTGACTTGCTTGTCAAATTTTAATGCAGAGTGAAATATCACGCCAAGATTTTTGACATGCGGTCTGTAAAATGTGAGGTCTGTAAACTGAAAATGAATGCGGGAGGAAATGAATGCGTGAATGATTTTTTCAATGTCATCTATTTAAAGCAAACTATTTAAATAGCAAATGACTGCAGAGCTCTGGCATGTGAGGGTTCTGGGTGTCCTGCAAGAAGCTGGTATACAGGTTGTGTCCGCGCCACTCCCTCTGATCCCTATTACTGGCTGACAGGCCAGGAGAGGCCCATCCCCAGCATAATTGGTAACAACAAGATCCAATTTGCTGATATTGGTTCCTGAACTGATACCTGAATCTCATAAAACTCAGGTATTCTAACAAGGGGGAGTAGGTGAGAGGACGAAAGAAAAATAAAATTTTGCCCACCTAAGAAAGATTTTTTTTTCCTCAAAGTGTCTGAAATCTTTGCAATTTTCTTCCTCAAAGGACTGTGGAAACAGTCTATCCATATTTTTAAGTAAAGAGTGGCTTTATCAACAAAGGGGGCAAAAGGTTACCAGGAGTAGTGAAATCCAGAACTGAGAATAAAACCAAATCAGCCTTGCTGGTGTTGAATGATGGAGCAGGCTCAAAGGATTGAAGATAGGCACAAAATGCTGGTGTAACTCAGCAGGTCAGGCAGTTTCTCTGGAGCAAAGGAATAGGTGACGTTTCAGGTTGAGATCCTTCTTCAGACTGAGAATCAGGGGAAAGGGAAATGACAGATATAGACGATGATATAGAGAGATGTAGAACAAATGAATTAAATATATGTAAAAATGTAACGATGATCAAGGAAACGGTCCATTGTTAGCTGTGGGCTCGGTGTTAACGGGTTATACAGACAATGAAACTCACCAGAACGACAGTGAAACTAGTATAACGACTACGGTGGGGGAGAGACAGAGAAAGAGGGGATGCAAGGGTTACTTGAAGTTGGTAAAATCAATATTCGGACTGCTGGGTTGTAATACCCAAGCAAAATATGGTGCTCTTCCAATTATAGAGTCCCATGCTCCTGATCCTTATGTGTGTATGTCTAAATAAGCAAAAGTTGTGAAAATGGTCTTACCCGGATCAGTTTGCCTTGTATCCACTGCCCCAGGAGGGCAAGACTGTCCCGAGGGAACACAGCCCAAATAAGTGTCAGTAAAACGAGGGACGCAAAATCAAGGAGCTGAATAATACTTGCATGTTCTGCCTACAACAAAAGGCAAGTTAGTGTTCATTCATTACAGAAAAACAAATTATGAACATCATTACAATCCTCCCACACTTTCACTTGTGTAATGAAATCTCCTTAGTCACACTCCAATTGTTCACTGTCTACTGACATCAACCTATTTCCTCTCTGACAATTAAATCCCCCAAATCATTAAAAGATTAAATTAAATTTATTTACATTGTACTTGTCTTTATTTCAGGGTACCACTCCATCATATAAAATTAATTCCTAATCAAAAACTATATCCAATGTGGCTATAAAAAATTTACTTCACAGGTGGTATCAAATCAACTACTATAGGAGTCACAAGACATCACATCTCAGCTCATTTCCTGAATAACAGGGTAATATATAGTGGCACAGTTTTTCACTAATCTTGCCTAAGCCTTTATGAATTTAAATATCTATCTGATCTCTCAACTTCTTCTTGTTCCACGGAGAGCAACTGTTTCACTAATCTCCCGACACAAGTTCTTCATCCGTAAGATTACTCTAGTAAATCTCTTCTGGACCCTCTATAGAGCCATCACACATTTCCTAAAATAAAGTGGATGAGAACGGTATCAATTCGACACAAGTCTTATACATTCTCGTGACATGACACCAAGTTGACCCATTCTAATACCGAGACAGATAGCTCACGTGTTCTAAAGTGTGAATTATTTTGTGAATACTTTATTATTTTAACCAAAAACATTTTCTTTCCAAACCACCAAATGCAACAAAGATGCACTCACCCCATGTGCAAGGAGACAATGAGCCATCTCATGTCCGAGAATACAAGCCAGTTGATCGATGTCTGCCACAGCTTTCAATAGTCCCGTCAAAACAAACACCTGCCCATTCTGTGCCAGGAGAAACATACATTAAGAGAATGGCCCACTACATCAGCCAGCTCTGTTCCGATGCTAAGCCACGTAGAGGCAACAGTGAGTGCTAAAAATCCAACCAAATGCTGGTCTGGCCTCTCAACATATTAACTGTCAGTCAAAATGTAATGAATTACTGTGTAACAACTGTATGGAACTGCATCATACATTATAACCTACAGAGAGTTTGCTATTTTTGTTCAGTGAGAGATGAAATTGATTAGTTAAACCTAATGCTTGAAATAATGCAATCCTTTCAAAGGAGCTTTCTGTTCATAAATAACTCGTGTCATAATCATGATGAGGCTCATGTGGCAGAGAAACTATTGGAGAAGATTATTCAAAATAGGATTTACGATTTGGAAGGGACTGGGTTAATTAGGGACAGTCAGCATGGCTTTGTACATGTGTGTAACTATGGATGGTACTTCAGAGGCCCAGCACAACCACAATCAGAATCTGAATCACAATACATAATCTGAATAAAAATACATAACATTCTTCTTAACAAAAACTGAAATACTGAAGATGTTTTGTGTATTAAATGTGATAAACAGTGCTCTCTTTGTGATGGTTTATGCCGGCAAGGTCTACCAGCATCTCCAACAGTTAACAAGATTTTCACATTTTTAGAATTTTAATTTGATTTCATACCTTTTAGTTATTAGCTTATTCAATTAGAAGTTGATTGGTCACAAAATCAAAACAGAAAAGGGGGGTATAATGATGGAAAGAAAAATGTTGATAAATATAGTTTGATTTTTAGTTGATATGCATACTGGCAGCTTTTGGATATATTAACTCAAGGACAATAACATGGACCACAAGATGGTATAGTAGCAAAGTTAATTTTGTTTACTTCATGAGATAATTTGCTTTCATAATTTTGATATGTTAAAAAATTTAATGCCATTATTGAGATTGCAAGATCTTTTTTTTAACAGCATTGTGATTTCAGCAGGGCACCTGTCATTTCGAATTACCTGCAAGGAACAGGGAATATTATTTACTGAATGTGCATAGGAGCAGAGAGATCGTGCATATCTTCTTTGTAATGTTAAGTATGATGGTCATTGGGAAGTGTTTCTTACTGGCAAGACAAAGGCATTTATCTCTGGATCATCCACAACATTAAGAATCCACTTGGTCTCAGTAATTCCCGGTATATCTTTGTTTTTCTCAATCAAATGGTTGAAAACAAACTGAATGGACTTGTAGATTGGATCAGTTGTAGGCAGAAATTTATCCTTGTAGTTCTCCAGCACCTGTGGAAAAGGAGACAATGATCATAAGTAACATTCAGTACCCACCATTCAGGATAAAGTGCATTTAGCAATTCACTTGGGAGTTAGAGAATAATAAAGACGTTTCTTGAATGTTTTGCATTCCATCCTCAGGCCTGTTTCATCTCCCAGGCCGTGCCCATGAGGCTGTTTTGCCCATGAGCGGTAACAATGCCTCTGTCAGCCAGATACTAGAAAGAGTGAAATTGGCAATAAGTGACTTTCCTTTTAACTTCTTTCCCCAACAGCAGTCATTTCAGAAATTAATTGCAAAGCTCAACTCTTTCACTTCCCCCTATTGGCATCCAAGTAAGGTGGACACCCTTTGCAAAAGACTGCATTACCCATCCCAGAAGCTGCTTCAGGTACTCAGCGGGTCAGTCAGCAGTTGATTCCAGCATCTGCAGGCTCTTTTGTCGCTCGGTGGAGGACAATGTCTAAACTCGACATTGTCATTCATATAGAGGCCACTCTTTGAATCGTTGACTGTCTGTCCACAGGGATTCTATCCTTCACTAAAGCAAACAGCCAAAGCTCTTTCACTGAACAACTAAATGCTCGCTTTTCCTTCTTCAATCTCCATCTACTCAAAGAAGTGCAAAACAAGGAGACATCTCAAAATATTAAAAAAGTAGTCTATGATAGTTGGTTTTTACCAGGTCTTGCTTGCTTATGCTCAGTCTAACTGTACTTAGTGGCATCACTCTAGTCCATGTAACTAAATAAGACACACACTGTTATGCAAGTATTATGCAGAGCAAAATGTTTTAGGGTGAATGTGTATTTCCACAAATTCTCATAATGAATCAATTTTAAGAGACTGATATAATTCGTCAAGGTTGTTTAGAAAAAAAGAATCATTTGCAAATAATACACTCATCATCTCATCACTTAGTATGATCATTATCATCAGTTAATTCCTTCCTTATTAAAATTAATCCTTTACTGTTTTATATCTCAACGATCTACCCCACATCATTTGGGTCCTAGCAAATTTTTTTTAAATACAGGAGATTGAAAGACGTTGGTGTGCACAGGGTCCTGGAGATCATTGTAGAATAATCATTGAAAGTTAATGTGCAGATACAGCATGCAACTAGGAAGGCAAGTGTTATTGCTTTCTAGAGCACGGGACGCTGAATGCAAAAGTAAAGATGTCTTCCTGCAATTGTATGCATCCCTGTTAAGAGCACCTTTGCCATGTTGTGTACAGACCTAGTCTCTCTATCAAAGGAAGAATACATGCTAGAGAAGCGATGCAATGAAGATGATTAGAGATTTGTCATACAAGGAGAGATTAAGCATTCACAGTCTATACTCTCTTGACAGACACAAAAGGCTGGAGTAACTCAGTGGGACAGGCAACATCTCTGAAGAGAAGGAATGGTTGACGTTTCGGGTTGAGACCCTTCTTCAGAACTCTCTTGAGTTCAGAATAACAGGAGGTGATCTCACTGAGTCATGCAGAATTCTTATGGGGGTATCACAGGTTAAATGTAGGGTTGATGTTTCCCCAGGCTGGGATATCTGAAATCAGGGATTACAGCCTCAAAAGGAGTCGGCTATTTCAGGACAGATAGTGAAGAAATGTCTTCACTCAGCAGATAGTGAAATTCTTTACCCAGGAGGGCTGTAGAAACAGTCACCAAGTATATTCAAGGGATAGATTGAAGGATTTTTACAGAACATGGAAACCAAGGGATCATGGGTTACTGCAGGAAAGTGGAGCGAGGATCAGCCACACTCTTCTGGAATAGTCGACCAGTATTAGGAGACTGGGATGTATGGGAGTGCTCAGGGAAGGGTAGCATCTCTGATAGGAGGCATGTCGTGCTCCTCGGAGGACAGTTTATCCACCTATGATCCCCACCTGGCACCCAGCTCTCACTTGTAGCTCCAAGAAGCTGTTAGCATGCCACAGCGGCCACACCCTGGAAAACCGCTTTGGCTGGCGTGCTAAACTAGGTGAGGGTAGCTGATGGATCTCAAACACTCGGTGAGTTTAGGGACTTGCTCAGCTCAGCATGCAAAGTCTGTTCCGGCGGATTGGGTGGAGGAAATCCACTGGAGGGTTCAACGGCCAGGAAGGCGGCTCAGCAGCGCACTGTGGAGTGCAAAGCGCGTGTCAAAGCTCAAAGGAAGACATGGCCATCCACTACAGCCAAGGGAGTTTCCAGCCCTAACATCTAAACGTGCCACTGGAATCCCGCTCCTGCAGCCCAGAGGGTGGGGCTGCACCCCCATCGTGTCCACCGTAATCTCTCCCACGCACAGGTTTTTGTGCAAGTCTAAAGAAAAGGTCCCGGGTGTGTGGCTCGCGCATCGGCTCGAGAGCCATATTCGATCCCACAAGATATGAGACTACTCAACCATGCTATCCTCGTCCACAATGGGCCATCACCATTAGGAGACCATGGGTGGTTACATGCTTTGATATCTTGTGTACTAATGCATTGGTATTGTGAAGAACACTTTTGAAACTTTGGACGGCTTGAAGATAATTCCATAAAGTCACCAAATTGTTTTGCTATTATCATGCCATATTTGGTTCCACCTTCTATAGAATGAAACTTGAAAGGAAATTGTGTGAAATGTTACATGTGCTTTGTACTGAGTTAAATGCATTCACATTGCACTCAAAACTTGACAGCCAGACAAGCTATTATTTTTTTAAACTTTGGGGTCATCACTCCATTATGCAGCAAGTTATTTCTGGTACGTAATATATAATCATAAGTGCTTTGTTGCTAAGTGCAGTGGTTTCACCCTTAGTGCAAAGGAAAGATATTTTTTATTTAAACAATGGCCTAAAGCAAAAAAAAATTGGGGAATTTGTGGCTTCTCATTTACTGCATGGAAGATTCATTTAAAATTGCACTTAAAAAGTATACAGTTTTCACCAATGCAAAGAAATATCATTGCCATTTAAACATTATTGTAAATTGCATGCATTTTTTACTGACATAACGTTCAAATGATAAAAAATACAGATTTTGAAATTGGCTGCTGCACTCTTAATCTGATCTGTATTTTAAGGGCACGATCCAAAAAAAACACAATAAAATCCTTTTTATGATGTTAAACTCTATTCTTGTTGCCTCGATTAAATGACTTGCTTGTTGGAACTCTGCACTCAGTAACTGCCTTTAGTTACATTACCTTATGCTGCAATCTGTGCAACTAACTTAATTTGTTACGAAAGAAAATAAACAAGAAAAAAAATGTATGAAAACATCCTATAATTGTACTTGTAAAAGATAAACAAATGGGTATTTGATTAATGACCTTAAGGCATAGATGCATAATTCAATTAGTCAAATATTCCCTCAATTCGTATGTCACTGCACATCAGCAAAAAGATTGCAACCAAGAGTCAATGTAAGGCGGCTCCAATCTGACCTCAGTTGACCATACTGAGAATGCAATCTCCATGACATACTGCACAAAGTAGGGTAGAATAGTGTGTAAAACAGGTGTTTGGCCCGAGGGCGAGCTTTTGTGATTGCTTATACCTGTTACAGGGCCTGTCTGGGAAAGTGGTGCAGTGCAGAGCATGGTAGCTGCTGGCCAAACTAGCTCTGAAAACTCAGCTAAATTAGTCTAATGAAGCCCCAGGCCTTGGAGCTGGGGGGCATCCATGAAAAATGGTTTCTGTCTCAAAACGTGCACTTGTTTTTCTCCAAAACCCTTCAGCCTTCCCACTGTAACTACTTACTCCATTTCATTCAATATTACCCTTGAATATCCTTCTCGGTCCTTTTAAGCTCAAACCACATTCATCTTTTTTCCTGCATTCCCTTTCAAACTCAATCTCTCACACGAGATCAAGACTCCAAAACTCCTTAACTCACTTATTCTTCCCTATCTTGTGCAGTCTTTAAAAGCCAAGTTTGACATCATCCAAACACTACTTTAAGATTTGTCCCATTTCTCCTTTTCAAATCTTGGAGGTTTCCTTGACTTTGAGCCTCATTTCTATGGCTACAGGAAAATGATTTCATTATATTTGGTGCATCCTTCATCCTTCAACTCTAGCAACATGTAGATACACGTGTAAATTGAGAGATGCAAACCCATGATAAGCATCTAGTTCTTCAGTAAAATGTCTGATGAGTATACCATTCGCTGCTGAATAACAAAGATCAGAATGAAAACAGAAACCCTCTATAAGTCTCAACGTGGATTTCAAAGATATCTTCAAAACAGCCAGAGTCATGCATCACGGAAACAGGCCCTTCTGTCCAAACTATCCATGCCAACCACGATGCCCCATCTGAGCTAGTCCCATTTGCCTGCATTTGACCCATATCTCTCTAAACCAGTCCTATCCATGTACCTGTCCGAGTGTCTTTTAAATCCTGTTAAAATGATTCAAAAACGAAAAAAAGCTCATTTTCATAATGCCAAATTTTACCACCTAAAAAATATATATATAAAGTTATAGTGATTTATTTTTAGTGAAAATGTTGAGGAATGTAAATTAATATGCAATTGATCCAACTGCGGAAACAGCACATAAATCAGTTTCCATTTATCAAAATCCCATATGCCCTGGAGACTAGAGTGCTCATCAATCTATAAGTCAATCTCTTTGCTTAATTATATTTTGTTCTCATTAATTTAAGTTATGACAGTGGTGGGTTTGATTTGTGTGTACATAAATGCACAAAGTATTTGGAACAAAAATGATGAACATAGGTGGAAGTTGTACATCCTGAATGAGTTTACGGCCCAATCTGTAGAGATGCCTCTGCCCAGAGGAGGATGAAGAGCAACAAATTCTACATTAAGGAAATATCAGAAGGAGGGACATGGGAAATCCAGCATAACTGAGGATGGTGTAAGAGTTGAAACCATTTAAAATTTTTGAAAGGCCAATATTTGAGAAAAGCATAAAACTGATTAAAACTGAGACACAGTATATTCATGAGGAAGAAGCTTCAGCAATAGGGGTACTAAATGAGTGATGCAATTTAGGTTTGCACCTCGGACCACGATACAAGGAATGAGAAACTACTGGTAATAAATGGAGCAATTGTGCATGGAATATGTAACAAGGTATGGTTGTGTTGAAGGAGCTCAAAGAGGGCTAATGAGGCATGCATTATAAACAGCGAGGAATATCAGAGACAGACGTGTCAGTTTTAGCACAATATTTTCAGTTGATCCATTGCTAGCGCTTGCAGCTGTTAGCATTGAGCATTGCTGGTCCAATCTTTGCAGCCAGCTGGATAGAGCTCTTAAGGATAGCAGAGTGAGGGGGTATGGGGAGAAGGCAGGAACGGGGTACTGATTGAGAGTGATCAGCCATGATCGCATTGAATGGCGGTGCTGGCTCGAAGGGCTGAATGGCCTACTCCTGCACCTATTGTCTATTGTCTATTGTCTACTGTCTAAATGGGCATACCATTCCACAGCTGTGGTATATTGCCACTCAGCAATAGTTGCTGCAAAGAACAGTGGGAGAGGGCGTCCAGGGTTAAGAGGGACCTGGTGAAGAGCAGAACCCGCTAATGGCATGTTCTTTGTGCTCAAGGAATGCAAGAATCCCTATAGGGCTGCAGAAGGCCATTGAGGAGGGCCAAATGTTTACACTGGGGAATCTTGAGTCTGTGCTCAATATGCCTGTTCTTGTAAACTGAAGAAAAAGTGCATGAAATCTCCTCTCCTCGAGTACAAAGTTGGAGTGATCTCACTAATGCAGCTGAGTTAAAACTGAAATGTGACAGACATCAGCACCAACTACCAGGAATGATCCTGAGGCGAGGAAGCTGAAAATGCAAGTGACCTTGCCCACCACGGCCAAAGCAGTCAAGGTAAATATATAAAGTTATACTACAGATCTGTGAGCACAAACAATGCAGTTTTAGTGTGGGCACTTTAAATGACTCAGGTTTCAGGCAAAACCTTATTTGCTAAACATGGTTGTTCTGTGAGGTTGAAAATCACACAGGACACCAATTATGCATATTATTACAGCACTGTGAAAGTTACCTGGGGGAGTTTTACGCTGCAGAAAGTCCTGCTGAGAAATGAGGAATTAAATTTCTGAGACATAAAAGTGAGCTCCACTGTGGGGTGAACCCATTTTCAACAGCTCAGCATTATCACTGGAAGCTGTGTATGGGAATTTCTGGCTCGGATTATCCTTACATCACCAAAGATAATTTCCTCAAACCAACAACACAGCAGTAAATTAATGCTCACCTACAGGTTAATTTAAAAAATCCACACGGACTCGTAAAGCAAGTCATGTACTACAAAGTTAATATTCTTTGAGGTAAGATTAGAAAAAAAGGAATATTCAAAGTCACCTGCTAATATTAGTCGGTGTATAGATTCTGGACTTGTCAATGGATAGCACACATCAATATTGACCACCTATAGTCAGCGTTAGGACCTTGGCTATTTCCAACATATGGGAGATCTGGTAGAGACATTGGAAGCACAATAGCAAAAGAGGCAAGACAGAGGGAAGCAGAGTGTCCACACTTCATGAATACTAAACAGTGCGTAGGTAACTTCAGGATGACAGTGCCAGTTTTTCAAATGGTCAATAAGATGTCAGCGGAAATTTAATACAGAAATCTATATGTGGAGATGGATTTCACTACAAATTGCCAAAGTTTTACTAGGTTGCCGTTGGTACTTCTCAGAATAAGCGCTGTTAGGTTTTTGGGACTCCTGCAAGAACGTAGAAGTGCCAGACTTCACTGGCCATTTCTTGGCAGTACTCCTGGATGTGGAGAAGATGTTTCCACTAGTGGGAGAATCTAGGACTAGAGGTTATAGCCTCAGAATTAAAGGACATTCTTTTAGGAAGAAGGTGAGGAGAAATTTCTTTAGTCAGAAAGTGGTGAATCTGTGGAAATCTTTGCCACAGAAGGCTGTGGAGGCCTTCAATGGATTTTTAACGGCAGAGATAGATAGATTTGTGATTAGTACAGGTGTCAAGGAATAGGTCTATGGGGAGAAGGAATAGGTCTAGGAGGGAGAGATAAGTCAGCCATGATTGAATGGTGGAGTAGAGTTGATGGGCCGAATGGTCTAATTCTACTATCACTTAAGAACCTTATGATCTCATGGGATTCAGCAGCTGGGCTAGACTTCACTGATTCCCCGTCTCCGTGCGGTAGACTGGTGTAGCATCCGCAAGCCCACGGAAGATCAGTACCTTTTCATCAAACCACGAACAATTTATATTTTAAAATAAGGCAAAAATGTTTACAGGTGATTTTTTTTAAATTGAAATGTTTAATGATCTCAAATTATTCCAGTCTTTTGGTAGAGCTTAGAGAGATACAGCACAGAAACAGGCCCTTTAGCCCACCGAGTCTGCGCCGACCAGCGATCTCCCTTACACTATCACTCACTACACACTAGGGATAATTTTTACAGAAGCCAATTCACTTACAAACCTGTATGTCTTTGTAGTGTGGAAGGAAACCGAAGCACCCGGGGAAAACCCACGTGGTCACGGGGAAAACAAACAAACTCGGCAAGGTGGTGGAGTGGTAGAGCTACTGCCTTACTGCGCCAGAGACCCGGGTTCAATCCTGACTGCGGGTGCATGTATGTACGGACTTTGTACGTTCTCCCCATGACCTGCGTGGGTTTTCTCCGAAATCTTCGGTTTCCTCCCACTATCCAAAGACGTACAGGTTTGTAGGTTAATTGGCTTGGTGTAAATGTAAAAAACATTGTCCCTAGTACATGTAGGATAGCGTTAATGTGCAGGGATCGATGGTCAGTGCGGACTCAGTGGACCTGTTTCCGCGCTGTATCTCTAAACTAAACTAAACCACGTACAGACAGCACCCATAGTCAGGATCGAACCCGGGTCTCTGGCGCTGTAAGTCAACAACTCTACCACTATGCCACCATGGCTTCTATATATTTTTGAATTTTTAGAAATATTTGAAAAACCCTAGAGCTTTGATGGTTGATAGAAGCTGGAGCTTACAGGAACACTGCTACCAGTGGGAGACTTCCTCAAGAGTTTCACGGATGTTGATTCAGCTCTGCCCAATCTATCGCATGACCTGAGACTCAGCCACCACTCAACACTGCATCACCAGGTCAAGCAACGCTTGTCTGGATGTGCAGGAAGGAACTGCAGATGCTGGTTTAAACCAAAGGTAGACACAAAATGCTGGAGTAACTCAGCGGGACAGGCAACATCTCTGGAGAGAAGGAAGAGATGACGTTTCAGGTCGAGACCCTTCTTCAGACTGGTGGAAAGGTCTCGACCCGAAATGTCACCCATTCCTTCTGAGTTACTCCAACAGTTTGTGTCTAGCTTCGTGTCTATCTGTCTAACATCTGTCTGGAGTTGGCCAAGGTTAGTGGTGTGTTTGGGCAGGGAGCATAAACAGCATGTCCCAGGCACTGGAGTCCAGTCCACTGAAGAATGCTTTGCAAGAACCAATAATTGAAGGGAATATGGGCTCTTATGTTCTTCTAAGAAACAGGTGCATAATAAATTTTACACTTCAACCATTAAGTGAGACCTGATGATATAATTGCTCTAGAATAATATCATGTTTTGAGAGCTGCATCGCTGAAAGATATCACACCAGATTGCAGGGAACATAATTGCGTTGATCCCAGGCGTCAAAGATATTAATTATATAAAGAGTCAAGAACATTTGGTTTTATTTTCCACTGCCAAGCAGGCTAAAAATAGATCTGACAGATGAGCTCAAAATCCAGCAACCTTTATATAAAATCTTCCCAAGAAACTATGGGGAATACCTGCCGTGGATAAAAAGCAACTAATATTAAATCAGGGCCACAGGATGGGGCTCTCTGATTGCTGACAGACACTGGAGGCCAGGAGCAAGAGCAAGAAATAAACTAGAAACAAATTTAAAGTAAAAGTGCAAAAAAAGCAGAGTGCGGTGGGGGGGAGCTACACAAATAAAAAGTTTCTGCATTAATAGAAGGGAGATGCTGGAGGGGTTGGAGCACTTGCCAACAGGAGCAAGTAACCTGGTGCACAGCACCAGAAGCACAATGGGAATCCAGTAAGAGCTCCATCTACTGGCAGCACAAGAGTATGGTGCAAACAAGTACCACAGCTGCCAGTAAACATGTAGAATGCTTCAATGGAAAGCACGGCTCAGTTGCATACCTTTCATTCATTTCCTCGATGTGCCTTCTATATCTCTCATTTCCCTCTCCCCTAACTCTCAGTTTGAAGAAGGGTCTCGACCAGAAAAGTCACCTATTCCTCTTCTCCAGAGATGCTGCCTGACCTGCTGAGTTCCTCCAGCTTCTTGTGTCTATCACCACTGCTGATATATCATTTGAAAGTTGTATTCTTTGTTCATAACAACAGAGATTGTAAATGAACGAAATGCAAAATTGTATTGCATGGTCTGACAATAAGTTATAGAATACGTCACCGAGAAGGAACACATCGTCGATAAAAGGGGACTTGGTTACCGTGGTTACAGGGAGTTTGCATGCTTACCGACTGGTACTCAAATTCAGCCAGCCGCAGGAACTGTCGTTTGCTGAACACCAGTAGGCGACTGCGTCCTGTGATCGGACTCTTATCCAGGTGTGTCCAGAGGTATATTCCAATCACACCGGACAGGCCACATAAACTGAACAAAATGCTCCACTTGTTCCTTTTCACCTTGTCCTTGAGCACCTCCTGCTTTTCAGGTGGGAGAGTCTGCCACCATTTCCGTATACTCCTGAAAAAACAAAGCAACCACATGAAGAAATGTAATGGGATTCTTCCAGTTGTGAATGTTGTGGATCAGAGAGCATTCATTACTTTGAAGATAGACACAAAATGCTGGAGTAACTCCGCGGGCTAGGTGGCATCTCTGAATAGAAGGAATGGGTGACGTTTCAGGTTGAGACCCTTCTTCAGACTGAATCAGGGGAGAGGGAGGTGCAGAGATAAAGAAATGTAAGGTGTGAAAATGGGTCAAAGGGGATGAAGTTCAATGAAAATGTAGCATAGAGCATTGTTAGCTAGGAGAAGGTAACAACAAAGCAGACGTAGATGAAATGTAAATGACAGTCTGACTACTCGGGGAACTGGGAGGGATGGAGAGAGAGAGGGAAGGCAAAGGCTACTTGAAGTTAGAGAAGTCTATATTCATACCACTGGGGTGTATGCTGCTCAAGCGAAAAATTAGGTGTTGTTCCTCCAAAAACTCATTGCTTTGTGTTTTGCAATCCTTTGTCTGGGCTTCCATGATCATTTCCAGTTATGCTCCTGCTGACAAACTTCTGTGAGCTTTATTTTATGATTGGCAGTTTTATCTTTTGTCTCATAATTTCTCACATAAGGATTTCTCACAGCCCTAGTGGAGCCCAATATTTAATAAAAATAGCAAGCTGGCAGTCTACTTCTGTGTTTTGAAAGACCCAACTGAAGCCAACTGGCTGGGATTTACATCATACTTCATTAATCAAAAATTGAAATACAAGGCTAATTTTACAGCAAAACAAAAGTGATGAAAATGAAGGTCAACCAAAATCCGTTAATGCAAATATATACCAAGTAAGGAGCAAAATACTTCAAGGAAATGAAAACAAAAGCACGCCTCCCACTTGCTTAAATCACAAAATTCAATCTGATTTCCTGACATGAAGCCTCTACAATTATGCAGCAAAACAGATCCTTTCCAGTGTTCAGTTTTTCCTTTCATCTTTTTCAAGAGTCTCCTATTGTCTCGGGGAGGCTTATGGTTAAGAGATCGAGAAAATCCAGGAGCGAAATTAAAAATTAAATTTGGGAGGCAAAGGAAGTTGCCCATAAATAATTCTGATAAAAGATCTTCAACCTATAATATTAGCAGTATCTCTCTCGTCACAGTTGTTGCCATACCTGCTGGATATTTCCAGCATCCTCTTTTGTTTCAGACTTCAGCAACTGTCATGCTTCATTGCTCATGGTGCTCGCATTGTTTTGTTTTCTACTCCGTCCACATTCATCACCTTCCTTCATTCATCCAGACCATAAAGCTGTGGCTATCAACCTGCACCACCCTCTCTCAGCCAGCACCACCACCTTTTGTGTCATAGAGTCACATGCCAAACAACTCAACCACTTTCACTTGAGCTGCCTACGCAGACTCCTTCACATCAGATGGCAGGACAAAATTCCCGACACAGAGGTCTTGGAACAGGCCGGAATCCCCAGCGTCCACACCCTCCGACGGAAAGCCCAAGCCAGATGGGCAGGCCATGTCGTCAGAATGCCCGAGAGTCGACTGCCAAAACAGCTTCTGTATGGAGAACCGTGACAGGGCAAGCGCTCAGTAGGAAGACAGAAGAAACGGTTTAAGGACTGCCTCAAAGTGTCCCTCAAAGACTTGGACATCAACCTCAGCACTTGGGAGTATCTTGCTCTGGACCGTCCAACCTGGTGTAGCAAGCTCACCACAGGAGCCCGTGCAGCAGAGAACAGACACACTGAAGAGGCCCAGAGGAAACGCACCGCGCGCAAGGCCCGGGCTACCTCCACTTCCACTGCAGCACCCATCCATTTGTGTCCTACGTGTGGGCGTGCCTTCCGGGCCCGGATTGGCCTCACCAGTCACTTCTGGACCCACAGTCACCAATCCTCCAAATGAAAGTGAAGTCATGGTCATCTTCGAACCCGAAGGATGAACAACATTGAGTCACATAGCATGGAAACAGGTCCTTCAGCCCAACTTGCCCACGCTGACCAACATGCCCCATATACACTAGTCCCACCTGCCAGCTTTTGGCCCATATCCCTCTAAACCCATCCTATTCCTGTACCTGTCTAAAGGTTTATACAGCTCAGAAACAGGCCCGTGAGCCCAACTCATCCATGCAGACCAAAATGTTTAACCAAGCTAGTACTACTTGCCTGCACCTGGCGTATATCCCTCCAAACCTTTGCTACCCATATACCTGTCAAAGTGTCTTTGAAATATTGTAAATATACCTGCCTCTACCACTTCCTATGGCAGCTCTTTCCGTATAAGCACTAGCCTCTGTGTGGAAAAGCTGCCGCTAAGTTCCCTTTAACATCTTTCCCTTCTTGCCTTATCTATTCCCTCATGATATTATAAACCTCTATAAGGTCACCCTCAGCCTCCTACCCTCCAGGGGAAAAAGACCAAGCCTTTCCAGGTTCTCCTCCAGTCCTTCAGGCTCGATAACACCCTTGTGAATCTTTTATGCATTCTTATCCATTCTCTAGCAGGTAACCAGAACTGTAAAGTGTGCTCTAAGTAACAGCTGTAACATGACATCCCAAATCCTGCACTCAATAGAGGCACAAGGAACTGCAGATGCTGGTTGACAAAATAAAAAGGACTAAGTGCTGGAGTAACTCAAAGTGTTTTGGGTCTGGACCCTTTTTCAGTCTGAAGAACGGTGGTGACCTGAAACATTGCCTGTCCATATTCTCCAGAGATGCTGCCTGACCCATTGAGTTACTCCAACACTTTGTGTCTTTTACTGTACTCAATAGCTCGACTGATGAAGGCAAGTGTGTGAAACACTTTCTTTACCATCCTGCCCACATGTTGCTGCTTTCATGGAGCTATGTACTTGGATCCCTGGGTCTTTTTGTTCTTCAACATTCCCCAGGGCCCTATCATTTACAGTACAAATCTTAACACAATTTGTCCAATCAAAATGTATCACCTCGCATGAATTAAACGCCATCTGCCATTCATTGGCCCGTTGCCCGTTGATCAAAATAACCTTTTCAATTTTAGTGCCATCATAAACTTACTATCCGTGCCACCTAGATTCACATCCAAATCATTCAGATAAACAACATAAGTGGACCCAGCATCGGTTCCTGTGGTACACCGCTTGTTGCACGTCTCCAGTCTGAAAAACAACTCTCGATCACCACCCTCTGTTTCCCAACTTCAAGCCACGACTGTCTTGTTTTTTAGACAATCTTTTTATTTTTACTATCCTGCATAATTTATGTTTTTGTGTGTTGTCCAAATCTATGTGTCTATGACACTGCTACAAGCAGGATTTTCATGATACCTCTACCTCACCGCACTTGTGCACACTACCATAAACTCAACTGAACTTGGCCTGGATACATCCACTATGAGTCTTAACACCTCCAGCACCTCCTCTTCTGTAATGTGGATTCTTTCAAAATATTACTACAACCCTCCCCAAGTTCCCTAGCATTCATGTCTTTCTCCATGGTAAGAACAGACAAGAAAAAACAATTTAATACCATGTCCACCTCCTGTGCCTCCACACAGATGACCTTGCTGACCTTAGAATGGCCCTATTCTCTTCCGAGTTACTCTTTTGCCTCTAATATGCTTGTAGAATTCCTTTGGATTCTTTATCGGCCAAAGCTATCTCTTGTTCATTTTTGCCCTTCTGATTTCCCTCTTGGGTACTTTTACACCCCCAATACTCCATAAAGGATCTTGATCCCATCTGCTTATACATGACATATGCCTCCTTTTTGCTCTAGCACCTCATACCCTGTCAGTCAGGATTCCCTGCTCCTGCCAGTCTTGCCCTTCACTATCGAGAACATGTTGGCCCATAACTCATATTAAAAGTTTCCAACTTACCAGTTAATTGCAGTGTCAGAGCAGGAATGGAAGAATTTGAAAGCTAGCCGGTGGTCTGGTTGGGTGATCAAAATTGGCTTATTAAGCAACTAATTAAAAAGGCGAGGCATATCCAAGCGGCCTATTGGGAGCAGAGTGCGGAGGGGACATGAGTGTAGGATTAGTGTAAATGGGTTGATGGCAGACATGGACTAATTTAGCTTGGGACTTATTTCCATGCTGCATAACTCTACCACTCCATGAAAATACCTCCCAGAAGCAAGGGTGAAAAAAGTCACCTCAAGGTCTGTCATTTGTCTTCCATTCCTCTTTGTTCCAAAAAATTATAAAAAATGTCCTCTGTTGATGCCAACATTGGAGGGGACAGATACATTGCTGTGGAAAGGGTGTGGCGTAGACTGATTTTGTGCTTAATATTGGTTTACACTCCACTGACTTTTGCCATTGGGATGGAATCTATATTCATTTGAATTTAAAATATTAAATTACGAGATTTGATTGGGTAGGCACAGCGGCATTATGATTATGCCTTCTCCTGGGGTATTCCAGACCTGGGGGCAATTGGAGAGAAACCAGCACTATAGAAGCTATTTCCCCCCCTTACAGAAGGTAATGAAAATCTGAATCTCTGAATCCACAAGGGAAAAATGAAAAGATAAAGTCCATGAGTCATTTGATTTTTGCAAAGGCAGGTAAGTGAATTTGAGGTCCTGATCAACTTTGACATGACTATTGGGAGTGCAGGCTCGGGGCTGAGAGGGTTGTTGTTGTTTGACATTAGGCAGGAAATGGTTTTGGGTAGACTGATGGGACTGAAGGCTGATAAATCCACAGGGCCTGATGGTCTGCATCCCAGGGTACTTAAGGAGGTGGCTCTAGAAATAGTGGAAGCATTGGAGATCATTTTTCAATGTTCTATAGATTCAGGATCAGTTCCTGTGGATTGGAGGATAGCAAATGTTATCCCACTTTTTAAGAAAGGAGGGAGAGAGAAAACGGGTAATGATAGACCAGTTAGTCTGACATCAGTGGTGGGGAAGATGCTGGAGTCAATTATAAAAGACGAAATTGCTGAGCATTTGGATAGCAGTAACGAGATCATTCCGAGTCAGCATGGATTTACGAAGGGGAAATCATGCTTGACAAATCTACTGGAATTTTTTGAGGATGTAACTAGGAAAATTGACAGGGGAGTCAGTGGATGTGGTGTACCTCGACTTTCAGAAAGCCTTCGACAAGGTCCCACATAGGAGATTAGTGGGCAAAATTAGGGCACATGGTATTGGGGGTAGGGTACTGACATGGATAGAAAATTGGTTGACAGACAGAAAGCAAAGAGTGGGGATAAATGGGGCCCTTTCGGAATGGCAGGCAGTGACCAGTGGGGTACCGCAAGGTTCGGTGCTGGGACCCCAGCTATTTACGATATACATTAATGACTTAGACGAAGGGATTAAAAGTACCATTAGCAAATTTGCAGATGATACTAAGCTGGGGGGTAGTGTGAATTGTGAGGAAGATGCAATAAGGCTGCAGGGTGACTTGGACAGGTTGTGTGAGTGGGCGGATACATGGCAGATGCAGTTTAATGTAGATAAGTGTGAGGTTATTCACTTTGGAAGTAAGAATAGAAAGGCAGATTATTATCTGAATGGTGTCAAGTTAGGAGGAGGGGGAGTTCAACGAGATCTGGGTGTCCTAGTGCATCAGTCAATGAAAGGAAGCATGCAGGTACAGCAGGCAGTGAAGAAAGCCAATGGAATGTTGGCCTCCGTAACAAGAGGAGTTGAGTATAGGAGCAAAGAGGTCCTTCTACAGTTGTACCGGGCCCTGGTGAGACCGCACCTGGAATACTGTGTGCAGTTTTGGTCTCCAAATTTGAGGAAGGGTATTCTTGCTATGGAGGGCGTGCAGCGTAGGTTCACTAGGTTAATTCCCGGAATGGCGGGACTGTCGTATGTTGAAAGGCTGGAGCGATTGGGCTTGTATACACTGGAATTTAGAAAGATGAGGGGGGATCTTATTGAAACATATAAGATAATTAGAGGATTGGACACATTAGAGGCAGGAAACATGTTCCCAATGTTGGGGGAGTCCAGAACAAGGGGCCACAGTTTAAGAATAAGGGGTAGGCCATTTAGAACGGAGATGAGGAAGAACTTTTTCAGTCAGAGAGTGGTGAAGGTGTGGAATTCTCTGCCTCAGAAGGCAGTGGAGGCCAGTTCGTTGGATGCTTTCAAGAGAGAGCTGGATAGAGCTCTTAAGGATAGCGGAGTGAGGGGGTATGGGGAGAAGGCAGGAACGGGGTACTGATTGAGAGTGATCAGCCATGATCGCATTGAGTGGCGGTGCTGGCTCGAAGGGCTGAATGGCCTACTCCTGCACCTATTGTCTATTGTCTAACATCAGATTTGTTTCCGCTGGATGATGTTGGACTCAAAAATATTATTCAAGCTGAAATGATCAGACAGTACCACTGAAATAATCAGTTTCTAATTTACCATTCCTTCTAAAAATATATAAGTAGGACCTCACGTAGCTCTCGGGTCTTTAAATTATTGCAGTTATACAAAAAGAAAAACAAATCCACAAATACTGGAAACATTCAGTAGGTTAGGCAGCATATGTGGAAAGAGAAATAGTTAATGTTTTAGATCAGAGAAACTGAATCAGAACTGAAATCTAGAACATTAACATTTCACTTTCCATGGTTACTGTCTGATATGCTGAATATGTCCAACATTTTATCCAAATAACTGCAGTAAAAAAGGACAAGTGCAAAGGTGCCACTCACTGAAACTTAAGTGAAGAATTACCTGAGTAACATTTGGAATATATAGCAAACACCTCAGCAGTGTGCAAGCTTTATCTACTTATGTTCTTTGCCCTTTATTGATGATTTATATTTCCAACTGTACCACACACCAAGCACTTAAAAATTTAAAACACAAACAGTATTATGCAATCCAAAGCATATGGTTGTAAGTTAATTTCTCCTGCAAGTGTGGGATTTTAAGGACAATGAAGGTCGAACAAAGAGAGCTCCATTTCTAGAGAACAATTCCAAAGATCACATGAGAAAAACACAAAGTGCTAGAGAAACTAAGCAATTCAGGCAACATCAGTGGAGCGAATGGACAGATGACATTTTGGGACAGATGGAAGCAGGATCCTGACCTCAAACATCACCTGTTCATTGTCTCCCCAGATGCTGCCTGACCCGCTTTGTGATTTGCTCAAGATCCCAGCATCTGCGGACTCTTTCTTACCAAATTTCTCTTCACATTTTCTCGAACACAATCAACTATTCTTTCAATCACACATTCTGGTAACTTCTGGCAACGAATCCAATAATTTTTTTACTCCGCTCTAGTTTTGCGGCTTGAATTTGCTTATCCTGTTTTTCAATCCTTCATCACTGAATCAATTTGAAATCAATCATTCAATTTGAAAACATCAAGGAAATCGTGTCAACAAAATGTTTAACCTTCCTAAATTTCACTTCTGATTTTGCTTACCAGTTTTCTCTAATAGCTCCACCACTGACTGGTCTAGCACCTCCTTTAATCCGGATAAAATTAGGAGAGTACACTTGAAATCTTCCCCACCCGGACGTCCCCCCAAAAATGGGGCTCTGGAACTCCGGCCTAGCCGGAGCCAATAGATCCGCTCTCATAGCCGACTTCCGAGTTCGATTTTACAGACAGGTATCTCGGTCCCCTGAAGCCATGACCTCTGTTGGTCCGACAAAGCAGATAATACGGCAATGCTCTGGAACCAAGAATGCCGGAATATCGGTGGTGGGCCTGTATTATTTTCCTGTCCCAACCAGAGCTATCTTGACCTTCCTCAAAGAGGTTGCTAAAACTGCACTCAAGAGAACCAGAAGCATTGTGACCAACTTCCATATTTATACACACACTCTCTGCCACACTTGTTGCTTTCATTACTGCAGTAAAGCACCCAGCTCTGACTTGCACCTGCTGAAATGAATGTCATACACTTGAAATATCGCTGATGATAATGTCCAGTAGCTTCCACTTGGAGCTGTATTAAAAATCTTAAACTATATAATTGTAACAAAATGCATTATACAAATTAAGTTAATGTTTATTTTTTAACTCTACTTTGGTTTTTCTACAAAACAAAGTGTCAGATTAAAATATTTTTGAGACATGAAACTTCAATTTGTTGATACTTCTCTTTTAAGTTTGAAAAGCCTATTCCACATCTCTGATGCTGCCATAGTTCCCAGTTAATATTATATTTATGCTTGTGTTGCGAGAGCACTCCATCCCCTTAATCATTTACAAATCCATCAATTTTACCTGCCAAGAATCATTGTTATAATTTTCTTGAGGGGCTTCAGCAGAAGCCAAATCAGAGGGATTGGCAAGGCTAGGACCCGAGATGTTGTGTGGAAGTCTTTATGTAGGTCAGCAGTTTCTTTAGCATTAAAACATTTTCTTGACAAGACACAAGCCGGCTTACATCTTGTGCAGTGAGAAAAGTCTCTGAAGGAGAGTGGGATCGGATTGATGTCTGGTGACCTTTTTGATAGAACTGCTATATTATGTACGGTATTTCTGAAGACTGAATGATGTTTTGTGCAAGATGGCAACATCGCATTAGGTTGAATCCAGCTCCGCCAAGCATCTGAATTTCTCGCTAAACGGTATGGTCCATCACCTGTTGTTAACCTCTGATGTTTCATTTTGTAACTTCTCCATATCTGAAATCTTTCTGGCAGCACGGAGGTGTTTTGTTGAAAACTGCAGCTTCGCCAGGAGAACAGGTACCTTCCAGCATCCCGAAGCCAAAATCCAGCCCTCATTTCTGCCGACTAAAAGACAAAAACATTATGAAGAAATACTTAAAAGAAAGCTTCAAAGCAAAGGAAATGTCTATTTCCCACCATCACATACAAACGTGATTAAGTAAGACAATAAATAGGAACCTACGTCTACGCCGCATCTGCGCCCAGGATGAGGTGTTCCATACCAGGGCATCGGAGATGTCCTCATTCTTTAGCAAATGGGGGTTCCTCTCTTCCATTATAGATGAGGTTCTCACTAGGGTCCACTCAAGATCCTGCAGCTCTGCTCTTGCTCCCCCTCCCCCTCTTCGTAACAAGGAGACCGTTCCCTCCGAATTTACCTGATCCACTCGTCCCTTCCCACCCAAACCACCCAGGTACTTCCCCTGCAACCTCAGGAGATGCAACACCTGTCCTTTTTACCTCCCCTCTCGACTCCATCCAAGCACCCAAACAGTCTTTCCAGGCGAGGCAGAGGTTCAGCTGCACCCCCTCCAACCTCTTTTATTGTAGCCGCTGTTCCAGATGTTCTCAACATCGGCGAGACCAAGCGCAGGCTCGGCGATCGTTTTGCTGAACAATTCCGCTCTGCCCGTCTTAACCAACCTGATCTCCCAGTGGCTCAGCACTTTAACTCCCCCTCCCATTCCCAATCTGAGCTTTCTGCCCTGGGCCTCCTCCATTGTCATAGTGAGGCCCAGTGTGACAGGAACAGCAGGAACAGCACCTCATATTTCGCTTGGGTAGTTTACACCCCAGCGGTATGAACATTGACTAACTTCAGATAGTCCCTGCTTTCCCTCTCTATCCCCTCCACCTTCCCCTCCCCTGACATCAGTCTGAAGAAGGGTCTCGACCCGAAACGTCACTTATTCCTTCTCTCCAGAGATGCTGCCTGACCCGCTGAGTTATTCCAGCATTTTGTGTCTACCTTCGATTTAAACCAGCATTTGCAGTTTTTTTCCTACATAAATAGGAGCCGACACTACTAAGGAATTTCATAGATGTAACTGCAAATGATTTGATATGAGCTTCCTGGGGTTTGGAGGCAGTATGTGGTTCGGTGCTGCAGGCAGATTAGCAAATGCAAACAGCCAGCTTGCACTAGCAACATAAAAGCACCTTAACACAGGGATGTCCCTGCACCATTCTATAGGTAAAGTCTCCCATTTCATCTTTTTATCAACACATTCCAGGAGTGTTCAAACACAATGCTGATTTTTTGGAGCCTTGCAGATATAGATACAATCATCATGATCTCCCATAAGACATCAATGTCCATATTAAACAATTCATGGAGTAGTTGTAAGCTGTATTGGAAAACGGCTACTATTAAGCTTTATTGGAAAAGCTATATGTGATAAGCTGTATTGGAAAACGGCTACTGTAATTGAGAATTGCGAACAAAGAAGTGACCTTGAGAATCGCATGGTATCAGTTGTTTTGAATACTTGTGCTGCTATGACTTTACATCAACATATCTTAAAGGGATAGTGTACAAGTATGTCTGTGGTTATATCTGATGCTCAGTCACAAGGTGGCGATATCAGAAAGGATTCTGAAAAGGAAAAGAGGATTATTAAACCCACTGCCAAGGGCTTGGAATCACTCATTGAGATGTACCAGAAGAGAAAAAACACAAGATTTAAACAAGCTATCAAGTTAATGGAAATGATGAAAGAGCTCATGGAATCAAGTGCAAATGTAAATGGTACAATCTAACCTGATTCAATTAATCAAGCTCTGTGATGAAATCAAAGAAAATTACAAGGCATTGGTGAAGTTACCACTGCCTGATGATGGACTCGAAAAGCAAAATCAGTGGATTGACAAAACAGTGGAAGCTTTTATCGGTTTACACAAGATACAAAAGTATGGTTATCTAAGGTTGGTCAGCAAACTACACACTCCATTGCTGGGAGTGCCACACCACAGAGTGATATAAACTCAGATGACATTGGACCTGATAACAGTTTTGGTAATGAACATAAGATTGCCACTGCAAATATGGTCAAGGCATTGGCCTGGTCAGTGATCAGATCAGAAGATGTGAAAGCATTGCCAGCGTTCTCACTGTTCCTTAGAGGTTGTTGCAATGCAATGGAACATCTCACCTATATGCAGGAAACGAATGTCGCTTCCAATATGAAGACTATCCTTCTAAAACTGCCTTACAAGCTCAGAAACAAGTGGAGGGATAAGGCATGTGAGCTAAAGGGGGAGCTTGGACATCGAGCTGTTTTTTTTGTGACCTGGTAGACTTCATAGAGAATTCTGCCCACTCCCGTGTGGGACCTTATCAAAGGCTTTCTAAAAGTCTAGATACACTACATCCACTGGCTCCCTTCATCCATTTTACTTGTCACATCCTCAAAAAATTCCAGAAGATTAGTCGAGCATGATTTTCCTTTCATAAATCCATGCTGACTTGGATTTATCCTTTAACTGCTATCCAAATGCACTGTTATTGCCTCCTTAATAATTGACTCCAGCATCTTCCCCACCACCGATGTCTTTGATAGTCTTATCACTGAATATTTTAACGTTCTCTCACACACTGGTTTTTGTCTTCCTAAAGCATTGCTAAACAAGCACATTGCTAATCAGGGACAGTACCTCATCTTCTCCTCAATATCTTCATAAGCACCCTCAGAGCTGAACACTTAACTTTCGAACTTCAGACTATCCCCATACCCCAACCTATCCACCACCATTAATAGAAACAGGAATGCCAGGGTCAAACGGATCTCCATTTTTAAGAGCTGGTTGAGTTTAATCCTTGTATTGGAAGGAATTGTGGATGTTGGTTTATATCGAAGATTGACACAAAATGCTGGAGTAACTCAGCAGGTCAGGCAGCATCTCTGGAGAAAAGGAATAGGTGACACTCAGGATGTCCACCCAAAACGTCACCTATTCCTTTTCTTCAGAGAAGCTGCCTGTCCCACTGGGTTACTCCAGCATTATATGTTAATCTTCAGAGTTTAACCTTTGTATTGAATTGAGTTGAATACTTTATTGTCACATGAGACAAGTCACAGTGAAATTCCTTGCTTGCATACCCAAGATATACAAGTCGCCGCATAAAGGGTGTGGACAAAGTTACAAAGTAAATGGGGCATTTAAGGGATTCTGTGTCCTCTCCTTGGCTCTATGATAAAACTTCAATAATCTGGCATCTTGGGACTTCAATCTTGCTTAATTGAAAGAACTGACTGAGTCTCTTTTTTTATCTCTAGCCTTTGTCCACCCATCTGCCAATCAGCAATCTCCCCCCCAACAATCAGTTTGAAGAAGGGTCCCAACCCAAAATGTCATGTCAACTATTCATGTCCTCTGGAGATGCTGCCTGACCTGCTGACTTACTCCAGCACTTTGTGTTTTACTGTCAGAGTGTCAGATATTGCTCCTATCAAAACTTCAAAATACTCTTTCAATTCACCTTTTTTTGATGTTACAAAGTATGATACATTTACAAGTGAACCAGATAAGTTTAAGGGGAGAACGGGAATGTGCGGAAAACTCAAACAGATTCATAATACAGTATCTCCCACATTAAAACCATGCTTTCAATCTCTAAAATTTAAAGGGAGCACAGGGAACAGAATCCAATGAACCAGATGCCAAACCATCGGGACTTCCGAACACTAAAATAGATTATCTGTTACTGTGTTTCTGATATATCCTCTACCTGAGTTTCAAATCTTCTCAGCCAGCACCCTTTGCAGTTTCCTTGCGAACCCCCAATGTCCTCCATCCCCGTGCATTCTCGTACGTTAGTTTCCCTCTTTGCTAATAAGCATTTGGCTGCAACTACCGCATTCACTATTGATTTTTTTTAATTGTGTGTGTTCAGCAGGATTTAGGGGCTTTCTAACTTTTCTTTCTGAAGAACAACTACCCTATTTCAAAAGCACTTTAGATGTGAAGCGCTCTGATGCATCCCACGGTCCAGCCAAACTGTGCACAAGAACCAGCACTTTCTCGGACGAGGGGAAATGCTGCTGAAAGGTTAACATGACCTTCTTCTTCCGAAATACTTCGTGCACGGGACTTCCTGTAGCTAGCTGTGTGCTTTTTGTTTTACAGCCCAGGGTCCAGTTTTTGTGCACAAAATCAATGACAACTACGGTTGGCTGACTGCGTGAGGAATCAAATGATTAATGCAATGGAACAGCAGCAGGAAGCAGCTGTTGTGCCCACGCAATGCCCTTTACCTTGGTCCGTACCCGGGCCTCTCCGACAGCTCAGCACCAGCGGTGAATATCAGAGCAGGGCCACCGCCGCATGAGTGACAGCCGGAGACTCGGGCCTCGGGCCCCGGGCCACGTCGGCTCCTCTCCTCCCTCCTCCTCTTCCTCTCCCCTCCGCCTCTTCCTCTCCCCCTCCCCCCCCCCCCCCGCCTCTTCCTCTCCCCTCCTCTCCCCCTCCCCTCCCACTCCTCCTCCCCCCCACTCCTCCTCCCCCCTCTTCTTCCCCACTCCCTTCCTCCCCTCCTCCCTCCCCTCTTCCCCCCCCCCCCCCCCAGCCCCGGGTCCACACGCCGGCCGGGCCGCGCTCGCGTTAACTCGCCTGTCGACCAGGAAATGATCGCCCTGCAGTTCCGTGTGTCGCCAAACCGGCCCCGGCCGCCCTCGCTCCCCCGACAAACCACCAAAAGGCAAAGATACTAGAGGAGCAAGATAGACCACTCGACTCTAAAAACCGTAGCAGGACATGGGGTAAATTCCAGCGCCATTTTAGTAAGCATATCCTGTGTGCTAGGCTGGGCAGTGTTCACAACTCTGCGTTTTCTTCTTATATGAAATATTTGCAAACAATTATTTTTGTTCAACTTCTTGGATAAGTTGACATTTATAGCTATTTCTTGAAGATTTGCTGCTTCGTGATCTTTAAACTTGGATGTTACTGATTAAATAATAATAATAATGCATTACATTTATATAGCGCTTTTCATATACTCAAAGACGCTTTACAGGGATTTAGAGAACATAGGGAAGTGAATAAATAGATAAATAAGGAAACGAACAGAGAAAGGAGACAGAAGATGAGGTGACCTTCAGTGGTTGAAGGCAGTACTGAACAGGTGAGACTTCAGTGATGTTTTGAATGTGGTGAGTGTGGAGGAGTCTCTGACGGTTTGGGGTAGTGAGTTCCATAGGGTGGGAGCAGCGATGGAGAAAGCCCTGTCCCCCCAGGATCTGAGATCTGCACTAGAGATCCACTCTGTATCAGGCCAATTGATCATATTTAATGAACTGCTCTTTGCTTTCTCTTAATTTTAATTTCACCTCCACGAGCTGTATCTCTTTTTGTTTTATTTTAAAAAGTCATGGAAGCAGAGATTAGGCATTTGAAAACAATGGAACTCTACTGTATCCATAATATAATTGAAAATACATTTAACTTCATACTTAGAGCCAAGAAAATTTGAATTTGTGAATTGATTAGTTTAAAGATGAGAGGAGATCTTATCGAAATGTATAAGATTATTAAGGGGTTGGACACGTTAGAGGCAGGAAACATGTTCCCAATGTTGGGGGAGTCCAGAACAAGGGGCCACAGTTTAAGAATAAGGGGTAGGCCATTTAGAACTGAGATGAGGAAAACTTTTTCAGTCAGAGAGTTGTGAATCTGTGGAATTCTCTGCCTCAGAGGGCAGTGGAGGCCAATTCTCTGAATGCATTCAAGAGAGAGCTAGATAGAGCTCTTAAGGATAGCGGAGTCAGGGGGTATAGGGAGAAGGCAGGAACGGGGTACTGATTGAGAATGACCAGCCATGATCACATTGAATGGCGGTGCTGGCTCGAAGGGCCGAATGGCCTCCTCCTGCACCTATTGTCTATTGTCTAAAGCCTTTGACAGTCACTAAAATGACCAATGCTGCCTGACGTGGTACAGAAGCATGAATCCAATTCAAATAGACACAATGGTGGAATAAATCACCAGGTCAGCCAGCATCTCTGGAGAAAAAGGATGGGTGATGTTTCAGGTTGGAACCCTTCTTCAGACAAAGGGGGGGGGGGGAAGGGTGAAGAGCTGGTATAAATCAGGACCTGATCTTTTCATTGGTTAGCTGATATGCGAAACAGCGCAACCCTGTATATCTCGCACACAAAATGATGTAAATCTTACCATGAATGACACAAAATAAAAAATGATTTCCTTGTTTATGAAGTTCATTTGTGAATGATTTAAAATTGAGGGGGTTGGTGCAACCCACTGCTACCCCACAAATGTGTCATTATGAGATATTCACAATTGAAAAATACATAAATCACAAAAAAAATAAGGTGCTTATGTTATTTGACCAACCTATTGATTGAATTTAAATATGATTTTTTTTACAGTTTGTAGGGTAGTGGGTAAGGCTCATGTTAATGCACGTAACTAATTTTTCACAAAAGTGAGGGTTACCAATATATTGCACCAACCCCCTCAATTTTATGTTAAATTCAAAACTAAACAATGGTAGCAATGTACATTATTCATGTCTAAAGCTAGCACTTCTGTATCAATGTGGGTATCTATGCATTACATTTTATTACAATATAGAATGAAAAGAATGAAAAAATATCTTGACGTGTTCATAGTTATTTAATTCACAATATTAGGATTTCTGGAAATAAGTTTGATGTCACTAATTGCGAATGTATATGGGTAGGCCCTAATGAAATGTATGTGAGAGAACAGCGATCATGTTAAGGAGAACCATGTGCAGAGAAGTGTGTGCATGACTAATTATAGGCCAGGCTCCAGTGATGGAGATTGTTTCACTGGTAATTCAGCAGCGGGTGGAGGCGCTACAGCCGCGGGTTCAAGTCCCAAGGCAGTCACATCTTTCTGACATTCAGATTACATCAAATTCACTGATACCCATTGCATTGCATGCTTTCCAGTTACAGTTTTGGCAACGGATAGCAATATATTTTTTTAAAATCTTGAACAAACTTGCCGAGAGCTTATTTTTTTTCATGCAGTTTGTTCTCTTGTTTTCTGTCGTATCTCGGTTCATCACCAATGGCTTTCATACATGATATTATCTCAAGGCACATGTTTTGTATCCTCCAAACACACACATTTCTACTCCCCAGATTTCACTCTCCCCAGAGTCAATATTCCAAATCCAATATTCCATTCCTGGCCCATTTGACTGTGTTTTTACTTTTACTTGCTTTAAACTAAAGCCCAAGTTTTGTCTGAAGTGTTTCGACCTGTTCATTTTCTCCAGAGACGTTGCCTGGCCTGCTGAGATACTCCATCTTTTTGTGTCTATTGGTGGAGCAGGAGCACATGGCCGCTGGCTGGGTGAGGTGACGTCACCTTGTCCCGTATTTAAGGCCCCTTTATACCATATGCTACGGGCCCCACACTAGCTTAATCCGGTCCTGCCATTGAGAACATTGGACTTTGCTTAAGGAACTGATGTGCGACACAGCTGAGAACTTTATTCTGCACTTTGTAACTTCCCCTTTGCTCTTTCTATTGCATAAGAGTTTGAACGGGTTGTTTCTATTTATGGTACATCTGATCTGTATGGATAGCATGCAAAACAAAGGTTTGGAAAATGTGATGATTATAAACCTAATCTAGCTTGATTGCCTTCATAGGCATGGACACTGAGTGAGCTAGGGCATCATGTTGCAGCAGTACAAGACATTGGTTAGGCAAGACTTGTAAAATCGTGTGCAATTCTGTCACTACACTTTAGAAGGATGGAGTAGCACTAGTAACTGGACATAAGAGATTCACCAGGAAGATACCTGCAGATCATTAGTTACAAGGAGGGATTAGATAGACTGGAATTGAACACAGGACGACGATCTTACATTTATAATTAGGTATATAGCTATCTTGACGACACTTCTTCCCACCCTGTTTCCTGTAAAAACTCAAAACCCTACGCCCAATTCCTCCGTCCACGCCGCATCTGCACCCAGGATGAGGTGTTCCATACAAGGGCATCAGAGATGTCCTTATTTAGGAAATGGAGGTTCCCCTCTTCCATTATAGATGAGGCTCTCACTAGGCTCTCCACAATATCTCGCAGATCCGCTCTTGCTCCCCCTCTCCCTATACGTAAGAAGGATATAGTCCCTCTTGTCCTCACCTTCCACCCCATCAGCCCTCCCATACAACATATTATCCTCCAAAATTTCTGCCACCTCCAACGAGATCCCACTACTGGCCACATCTTCCTACCTCCAGCCCTTTCTGCTTTCCGCAGAGACCGTTCCCTCCAAAATTCCCTGGTCCACTCGTCCCTTCCCACCCAAACCACCCCCTCCCCAGGTGCTTTCCCCTGCAACCGCAGGAGATGCAACACCTGTCCCTTTACCTCCCCCCTCGACTCCATCCAAGGACCAAAACAGTCTTTCCAGGTGAGGCCGAGGTTGACCTGCACCTCCTCCAACCTCATCTACTGTATCCACTGTTCTAGATGTCAACTTCTGTACATCGGCGAGACCAAGCGCAGGCTCGGCAATCGTTTTGCTGAACTCCTCTGCTCAGTCTGTCTTAACCAACATGATCTCCCAGTGGCTCAGCACTGCAACTCCCCCTCCCATTCCCAATCTGACCTTTCTGTCCTAGGCCTCCTCCATTGTCAGTGAAGCCCAGCTTAAATTGGAGGAACTGCACCTGATATTTCACCTGGGTTGTTTACACCCCAGCATAATCAACATTGACTTCTCTAACTTCAGATAGTCCCTGCTTTCCCTCTCTATCCCTTCCCCTTCCCAGTTCTCCCATTCTTCCTGTCTCTGACTACATCCTATCTTTGTCCTGCCCCCTCCCCTGACAGTCTGAAGAAGGGTCTCGACCCAAAACGTCACCCATTCCTTCTCTCCAGAAATGCTGCCTGACCCGCTGAGTTACTCCAGCATTTTGTGTCTACCTTTTATAATCAGGTACATTGATAGGGTAGATAGCCAGTCTTTTTCTGGGTAGGGTTTGAGGCGAGAGAGAAATCTGTGAGGCAAGGTCTGAAGGATCTCAACCCGAAACGTCAGCAATACTCCAGCATTTTGTGTCTACCTTTGATTTAAACCAGCATCTGCAGTTCTTTCCTACACAGGCAAAATTTTCACAAAGTTGTATATGGGACAGAAGTACAGAGGCAGGTACAGTCACCGAGTGCCCCCCCCCCCCTCCCCCTGCTTTTCCACAATACTTTTTATTGGATGTAGAAACATCTGACAAAGTCAGCAGTTATTCCCATCCCCAATTGTATATGCAGTTTAAAACGTGATAGGGAGCTGGCTTGTTGAACTGGTAGTGTGCACGAGTTTGATTCAGCTAGACAAGTAGAAAGTCTTGCTCCTGACTTGTAAATAGTGGAAAGATTTTAGGACATAAGAAACCAAGTCACTTGCTGCAATTGTTGAGTTAATGTCAAAAGCAGGCCTCAGGTGCATGCCAGCACAAATAATGCTGGAACTGCTTGCTGCAGGACACAGCCTCTGACCTGTTTTTGTAGCTACTTTGTATCTGTGGCTAGATACAAAGTCCCTCGACCTGTGTTTTTGATCAAGAGCCCCAAGATATTGATGACTGAGGATTTGGGCAATGGTAATGCCACAAAGTGTCGTGTAAATGGTTAGATCTCTCTAATCATCATTCCCTGGCACCTAGTATTGCTTGTTTATTGTCAAGCGTACCGACACAGTAAAAAAAACTTTATTCTGCATACTATCCAGACAGATTATATCATACTATTTATTCACAAAATGCTGGAGTAACTCAGCAGGTCAGGCAGCATCTCGGGAGAGAAGGAATGGGTGACGTTTCGGGTCGAGACCCTTCTTCAGACTGATGTCGGGGGTGGGACAAAGGAAGGATATAGGTGGAGACAGGAAGATAGAGGGAGATCTGGGAAGGAGGAGGGGAAGGGAGGGACAGAGGAGCTATCTGAAGTTGGAGAAGTCGACGTTCATACCACCGGGCCGCAAACTGCCCAGGCGAAATATACGAGTGCCACAGTTGGTGCAAAAGAGAAAATAAACAGAGAGCAGAAAATATTGTTACGGCCACAAATAAAAATTAAATTTTAAAAGTGCAGATGTTGCAACAAATAGTATAAGAAAATAACTGCAGATGCTGGTACAAATCGATTTATTCTCAAAATGCTGGAGTAACTCAGCAGGTCGGGCAGCATCTCGGGAGAGAAGGAATGGGTGACGTTTCGGGTCGAGACCCTTCTTCAGACTGAAGGTGTTGCAACAAGGTGGATTGGAAGATCGGGAATATATCCTGAGCATATGAGAGGTCCATTCAAGAGTCTGATAACTGCAGGGAATTAGCAGTTCTTCAATCTGTGCACAAATTTTATTTGCCATTTATCAGATCATGCACTAATGCTGTCTAGGTTTTGTTACATGTAGATAGCAACTACACTATTTGCTGAGGAGTTGTGAATTGCATTAAACGTTGTGTATTGTGAATTGAATGTACACAGCATCCCAACTTCTGACCAGATGAAGCAGATGTTTGGAACGCTGCTTTCAGAAACTCCTGCAATGGTGTCCTGGGATTGGGGCAACTGGCCTCAATCAATCACAACCATTGTGTTTTGTGCAAGATTACTGCAATCATTGGAGTGCTTTCCTCTTGTTGTCCATGGACTTCAGTTTTACCAAGGTTCTTTGATGCCTCACTCAGTCAAATGTTGAGTTAATGTCAAAAAGCAGGCCTCAAGTGCATCCCAGCACTAACAATGCTGGAACTGCTTGATGTAAGGCATGACTAAATCTGGAAAACAACTTTTCAGCTTGTTTCAGCCAGGATATTGTCTGCTCCCTTTTGCTGTATCCAGTGTTTTTAGCCATTTCTAGCTATCATATTGAGTGAATTGTTTCAGATGGTCATTATCTGGCAGTTTATGTTTAACAGATACCACGTGCAAACTGATGCCTGAATGTTGTCTGACATGTAGGATTGGACTGCTTCATTCACTGAGATTTGAATGGTATTGCACATCTCAGCAACATCTGCAGTTATATCCAAGATCTAGTGTGACTGCAGTAATATCCAAGATCTAGTGTGACTGACACCCAATAATCAATCCCATCTTCCTTTGGGTGAGCCAATGACAAGAATGATTGGATTTTTTTTACTTTGATGCACCCTCAAAGCCGTCCACCATCATATTTTCCACAAAAGGTCTCTCATGCAAGATTGTTTGAATGCAGTGAAACTAGATCATTGGACCAATTGCTACTGAAACATTTTTAAATTGCTTGAGATGTAGGACAGATAGAGCAGGAAAAGATAAAAATGTACTCTTATCAATAGGGTCAGTTTCTTATATAACCATAAAGCTTCTTCGGGAGTTATAAACATAAGGAGTGTCCTTCTGCATGGAGGCAGTTTGCACAAAACATAATTTTAAGTCCTCTCTTTACCAGAAACCAAATTTCAGGCTCCTAATTTTTCAGATGCTGCATATTCCCATTTCTTTCCTCTAATTTTTCTTTAGCTTTGATATGGTCCAATAAGTTTCATTACTTAATAAGAAAGTGAAAGGATTAAATACAGAGAGTGCTAGAATTCTGGTCTAAGTTAGTTGAAAAATTCATTGCGCCTGACTGACACACACACAATTATTAACAACCCCGTCAGCATCTTGTGACAAAGATCCTCTATGACTTGCTGCTCCATTCTTGCTTCATGGAGACCACATCCCGCACTTAACTATTCCTGCGTTTGTCTAATTTGTGGAATTGCACATTAACTGTCTACCAAATTCATCATAGAAGTGTTAGGTAATTAATAAATGTACTGTCCCATTTCTATATAATTGTCAATAACTGCCAATTAATCTCATCTGCCCATAATTCAAGTATGGAGTTATGTTTTTCAGACATTGAAAAGTTGGTTGTTACTTATTCTTCTATACCTGATTTAACATGGAATTCATCCACTCTAATTCATCCTCTGACCAGCCCATGCTATTTCTCTATTTTGATCTCTTACCAGCAAAGGACTGTCCATTATCCATCAGTGTTCAGGTTGTCATTATCTCGGGTTTCTCCAAACTTGCACCTCAAACATGTTTAGGCTGAGAATTGATTGACACTCCAAGGCCATGAGATGTCCTGCTGCAGGAAATTTCCAGCCCATTCTGGGAATTAATTACCAGTCACTTAACAAAAGTTAGCTTAAACAGTTTAATAATGATCAAACATTTTAAAAGAATCCCACGTCTTATTTTTATAGACACAAGTATTCAGAGCACAGAGAAGACAATATATACAGACAATAAACATTGCTTATTGGTAGTAAATGTAGCTTCATACAAAATATTAACTAAACAGGTAGAATACAATAATACTGTACAAAACTGATTTATTAATCCTGTATTTTAAAATTGTAACTCTTCAATCCTTTACACCATAAAACTGCAACAAGCTATGTTAAAGAACCTTTTCTAAAGCAGAGCTGTGCACATGTATAATTACATATTCTGCATATACTTTTGACTTCAACCTCACAAATGGTCAAATATCATTTAACTATGAAAAATACAGACATTGCTCTAGAAAAGTATTTATAGTATGTTACCATGCATTAATATTGTCAATATATTCCTTCTACTTTGATTTTAACTAAAAACATTGCATAGCAACTTGAGAGCAATAAGTGAAAAATTTATATGCAGAATATCCATGAACCATATATCATAATTTGAAACAAGAACATTAGATGGTAGCTCCAGCTCCAACTTGATTTGCCACCTATTTTCCCGAGCTAGATAGAGCTCTTAAGGATAGCGGAGTCAGGGGGTATGGGGAGAAGGCAGGAACGGGGTACTGATTGAGAATGATCAGCCATGATCACATTGGATGGTGGTGCTGGCTCGAAGGGCCGAATAGCCTACTCCTGCACCTATTGTCTATTGATTCACAAGAACTATTGTAAATTGCTGCCTTGGACCAAAAAAGAAAATCAATTCAATATGCCCCACTGCTTTGTGAACGTTGGATCTGCTTTGGCTCAAGCTGTGACTAAATACTTTAGCAAGTAGCTCACTTCATGTTGTCTGCATAGATTTTTGAAATACTAATTTCTTGTGTCTTGTTTGTTTTTAGAATCTACACTTTTTCTTTGTGAGCTTTGGTACATCTTTTCTGAGTTTGCTCTTGGAGACTAGTCATATATATTTCCAATAAAGGAGGCTAGAACCTGCCACAGTGTCTGAGTGACTTGTTAAACAGCGGTAGCCATTTAAAGCTGTTGAATTAACCCATGACACTGTTCTGGGTCAACTTGGTGTGTCCACATTTTGAAACGGCAACATTTATCAAAACAGAATTATGGACTGTCAAATACTATAAAAAGTGATCTATAAAAAAAACGGGTTATTTAATAATTAAAAACAAACAAATATAAAAAAGTCAAACCACAAGAGCAAATTGTAAATTGCTTACGTGGTTTTTGCACTATGAGATTGTGTCATACAGTGTCCTCCATAAAGTTTGGGACAAAGACCCATCATTATTTATTTGCCTCTGTACTCCACAATTTAAGATTTGTAATAGGAAAAAAATCACATGTGGTTAAAGTGTACATTGTCAGATTTTAATAAAATTACAGCTGTGTTTATGCATAGTCCCCCCATTTTAGGGCACCATAATGTTTGGGACACATGGTTTCACAGGTGTATGTAATTGCTCAGGTGCGTAATAATTGCCTCCTTAATGCAGATATAAAAGAGCTCTCAGCACCTAGTCTTTCCTCCAGTCTTTCCATCACCTTTGGAAACTTTTATTGCTGTTTATCAACATGAGGACCAATGTTGTGCCAATGAAAGTCAAAGAAGCCATTATGAGACAGAGAAACAGGAATAAAACTGTTAAGAGACATCAGCCAAACCTTAGGCTTACCAAAATCACTGTTTGGAACATCATTAAGAAGAGAGCACTGGTGAGCTTACTCATCGCAAAGGGACTGGCAGGCCAAGGAAGACCTCCACAGCTGATGACAGAAGAATTCTCTCTATAATAAAGAAAAATTCCCAAACACCTGACCGACAGATCAGAAACACTCTTCAGGAGTCAGGTGTGGATTTGTCAATGACCACTATCCGCAGAAGACTTCATGAACAGAAATACAGAGGCTACACTGCAAGATGCAAACCACTGGTTAGCCGCAATAATAGGATGGCCAGGTTACAGTTTGCCAAGAAGTACTTAAAAGAGCAACCACAGTTCTGGAAAAATGTCTTGTGGACAGATGAGACGAAGATTATATCAGAGTGATGGCAAGAGCAAAGTATGGAGGAGAGGAGGAACTGCCCAAGATCCAAAGCATACCACCTCATCTGTGAAACACGGTGGTGGGTGTGATGTAAGTAAAGTAAAGGGGGAGATGTGATGTAATTAAAGTAAAGGGGGAGGTGTGATGTATATGTGATGTAAATGCCAGTGCCCCCTTGAGGCCAAGAGCAGAAGCTGGCCAATGGGCTTTTGCCTTGTGACTGAGGTCAGATGACCTCAGTCACAAGGCACAAGCCCATTGGCCAGCTTCTGCTCTTGGCCTCAAGAGGGCACTGGCATTTACATCACATATACATCACAGTGGGGATGTTATGGCCTGGGCATGTATGGCTGCTGAAGGTACTGGCTCACTCATCTTCATTGATGATACAACTGCTGATGGCGGTAGAATAATGAATTCTGAAGTGTATAGACACATCCTATCTGCTCAAGTTCAAACAAATGCCTCAAAACTCATTGGCCGGCAGTTCATTCTACAGCAAGACAATGATCCCAAACATACTGCTAAAGCAACAAAGGAGTTTTTTAGCTAAAAAATGGTAAATTCTTAAGTGGCCAAGTCAATCACCCGATCAGAACCCAATTGAGCATGCCTTTTATATGCTGAAGGGGACTAGCCCCCAAAACAAGCATAAGTTAAAGATGGCAGAAACTCAGGCCTATAAGCTAAAGATGGCCTGGCTTGAAATACAGGCCTGGCAGAGCATCACCAGAGAAGACACCCAGCAACTGGTGATGTCCATGAACTGCAGACTTCAAGCAGTCATTGCATGCAAAGGATATGCAACAAAATACTACTTTCATTTACATGACATTGCTGTGTCCCAAACATTATGTTGCTCTGAAATGGGGGGACAATGTATAAACACTGCTGTAATTTCTACATGGTGAAACCAAAATGTATAAAAATGGCCTTTATTAAAATCTGACAATGTGCACTTTAACCACATGTGATTTTTTCTATTACAAATCTCAAATTGTGCAGAGGCAAATAATTAAATAAAGGGTTTTTGTCACAAACATTATGCAGGGCACTGTATTATGCAAAACCATGCACCAAGATATGAAAGCTTTTTGTACTGTTTCATCAAGTGGAATAAATTCAGTTTGTCATTTTTTTTACTTCAAGTCATTGTGAATCAATGGAAATATAACTACTTCTTTGAAGTCTGCGGAAGTCATTCTGATTTTTTTTAACATTTTACAAATTGCATTTTATATGAAGTAATTCAATTTCGTATTTTCCCTGCTGTTTTGATTAGGACTATCTGGATTGTGTAATGAATAGGAAGATAAATAAGTCATATTTAAATTGGTAATTTTTTTTTCCATTTACATACCATAACAAATTATGCTAAACTTCATTATCATAAAGTTAAATGGCCATTCTTTGATTTCTTTGAACAGTCCTAATCGATTAACTAACATTAAAGCAGATACATCGGAGATACGCTGGTCCTTCTGGCACAAACACACCAAGGCTGGTAAAAAGGCTGGATAAAATAAAGTATTACAAATGTTGGCTGCTACATATATACTAGAGTAACTATAATTCTTATTAAAAAAATATAGCTTGTTTCCTGTTACAATGAAGGTAGTGAAGTACAGGTGGACCCAAATTGTGAGCAGCACAGTGGGCGCAGCTGTTACAGCTGCTGCCTCACAGCGCCAGAGACCCGAGTTCGATCCTGACCTTGGGTGCTGTTTGCTTAGAGTTTGCACATTCTCCCTGTGAGTGCATGGGTTTCCTCTGGGTGATCTGGTTTCTTTCCACATCCCAAAGATGTGTGGGTAATTTGGCCTCTGTGAAATTGCCCCAGTCGGGAGTGTCTGCAGGGAGTGGATGAGAAAATGGGATAACATGAAACTAGTGTGAATGGGTAATCAATGGTTGGCATGGACTCAGTAAGCCGAAGGGCTTGTTTTCATGCTAAATCTTTCAAACAATCTTTTAATCACATTCATGTAATTTTGAACTCTCAGGTTAGCACATTGTGAAAAGGTAAAAATATATTTGGAGTTATGAATACCAGAACATTTATCAGTGGTCACCTTTCTGCATCTAAAAACTACTGCCAACTTCTAGCAATTAAAACTATTTAGCAGCAGGAACACAAAGGGATTCCAAAATAAAACAGAATTAAATTCCAGAACCTCCCACACTGCAGGCTCTAAGTCAATTGCTTTTAAGTTACATTCTCTTTAATTTTCAGTGAGGTTTTGTTTGCGAAGGCAGCAGATGTCTATGTTAACAACTGGCATACATAACAACCGCTACTGTTGGGTAGCTTGATTAATAGCTGTGACAGAATTACTGTGGTTATACTAAGAAATTACACAGCTAGTTTATGTGGCATCTATTGATGATTAATTTCCCTGCCTCGTAAAGCAATAATTTCCACCAGGACTTTTAAAGAGGTATCCATCTGTGTAACCGTGGGACAGCAGTTCAGAATCTAAAATTATTTCAAAGATTTCAAGGAAAGTTCTTTCAGTCACAGCAAATCCTAATACAATGTAATTCAAGATACTGAATATTTTACATGGTGAAAGTTGTTTTGATTATTTTGCAATAAATGGTATATTTGTTTTAGCTGGGATCATATCGTCAGTCAGCACACCTGACATTAGTATCAATCACTCAGTATGCAACCTGTCATCTTTATTATTTTACCTTTTGCATCTATCTTAAGTCTGAAATGAAATTTGATTAGTACAGGTGTCAGAGACTATGGAGAGAAGGCAGGAGAATGGGGTTAGGAAGGAGAAATAGATCAGCCATGATTGAATGGTGGAGTAGACGATGGGCTGAATGGCCTAATTCCACTCCTATTCCCTATGACCTTGTGAAACTAAGACTTATCTGTAACATTATTGTAAACGGTATTACCTACTTTTTCTGATGCACAGAAAAAGGATAAAGTGACATCTTGAAGTAACATCTTGACAGGAAAGATGGTCTGGATAAGCATACAACTGCCATGTCAGATTACAGTACAAACAATGAATTAAAACTCATTCTTCTGCTCACAGTCCAGATTTCAGTAACAAGACTCCACATGCCATTCATTGTATGAGCTGAAGCCAGAGGCTGATAATTCCAAATGTTATACATTTTGTCTCAAAACCCTACCTTGTTTTTGAAAGAGAAATTATGCCATTTCAAGATGCTAGTAAAACTCTCAGTGCAACATTAGTGCACTAAACATCTGTGGAAATCCTCCTTAAAATATTTGTCCCTTTAGAAACAATTCCAGTCATTTAAAATATATTTTTAACTAGAAAAAAACTGACTTGTGCCATTGAGATCTTTGTAGAAAGCCTTGCTAGCTTTGATATTCCAGTTAAAATAACAGAAATGTCTCAGAGGACCATATTCAAATTCAAAATATGATAGTTGTCCAAATCTGGATGTAGATTTTCAAATAACTTGGATTTAGATTTTCTTGACTGGATCCCAGGCTCCAGCAATTTCCCAGAAGCAGTTTGTTGTTTCCAAATTAGCCACTCTATAAACGGCCCAGTTAAGACTTCACCTGATTTCTTGATTAGTACGTGTCTCAGAGGTTATGGGGAGAAGGCAGGAGAATGGGGTTAGGAGGGAGAGATAGATCAGCCATGATTGAATGGTGGAGCAGACTTGATGGGCCGAATGGCCTAATCCTATTCCTTATGAGTGATCACACTCCATTGCAGCGGGAAAACGGCATGCCTTTAAAAAACTTTAAAATAAATTCCGAGTAAAGATCATTCTATTAATCTTTAAAAGAAGCAGAATGTGTCTCAGGGAAATATGATGGACTTTCCCTGATATCTAATCTCCTTCAACAAACAAACCAAATTGTACCGAAAATTCTTCTGCTCTTTCACTGGAATTTCTAATTACCTTTCTTAAAATGCCGCTAAATTTTTCAATGTTGTTTCTTTTTTGAAAATGAAGCATCATTTGTACCTTACAAATATACACAGAAGGAATTAATTAGTTGATTCCACTGGAAGCTCCACAATAGTTTCAAATTTATTGTTCTTGTCTTTGACAGTATAACCTGAAAGGAACAAATCCTCAATCTGGGCCAGAAACTCTTCTGTGACTGCAGTATTCCACTGATTTTCCAATGTTTTCCTCATGGATTCAAGCAGCTACAGTGCAAGAGAGGATAATAGTCTTTTTATACTTTTTCATGTGATAATTTCATACTTTACAATATAATTAATCCAATATTTTAGTGCATGTTCAATGTTACGATAATAACTTTTAGCTTCACATCATCTTTAACACTCAAGACATCTCAAGATATCGTTAAATAAAATCTGACACTAATCCACTTCGTTGGATGTTGGGGAAGATGATCAAAACCTGGTCAAAGAAACAGGTTTGAAGGAGTATGTTAGAGGACAAAACACAGGCAGAGAAGTTAAGGGAGAGAACTCTTGGAGCTTAAGTTAAAGTATGCAGCAGTTGAAGGCACAGTCATCACTACAGGAATGATTACATTCAAGAGGGCTATTGGAGGACAACAGGAAGCTCTGAAATAATGGATTTGGAGGAAATTACAGAGATGGGAAGGGTGATGTCAAGGATGAATTTTAAAATAAGAATTTCTAATATTGACACATTAAACAAACAGCATCAGGAGAGATGGGCAGGTTTGAAGAAAAAAGGGATGTTGAAGATGGGGCTGTTGTTAGCAAGGATGGAAGGATCAAGGGTTAAGTTTTTGGGGAAAGATGTGACAACAACGTGAAGTGTGGGAAACGTGTGAGAAGAAAAAGAATAATTTACATGAGCTAAAGTGGGGCTAGAAGGGAATAAGTATTCAGCAATTCTGCTAAATAGATTCAATTGAGAAAGAAGTGAGTTTTACAAATGAACTCAGCCAAGATACAACGAGAGAAAAAATGCGGATTTGGGAGGACGGATCAACATCTGAAGAAACCAATTCAGATTAGGTACTAGGAGCCACATGGGGACCATGATGGTCCAGGCAGGGAAAGAGAAGGGAGGCAGAGCCCAGTGGCAACGTCTTGGTGTGGGAGGCACCAGCCACGGGTCGGTACCTGTGTTGGTATTTAAGGCCGGGCAACGCCCGTGACTGGGGGAGTGGTAGAGAGCTGTACTGGAGAGAATAAACACGTCTAGTGCACGCAACTCGTGTCCGATTAGTTTTTGGCTGGACTCCATCGCGTTCCTGCTACAATAGACAGAATCTTTCTCCTAGGGTGGAATTGTCAATTACTAAGTGGCATAGCTTTAAGGTGAGAGGGGCAAATTTAATGGAGATATGCAAGGCAAGTATGTTTGCACAGAAAATGGCGAGTGCCTGCAACACATTGCTAACGGTCATGTTGGATCAGATGGGATAGTGGTGTTTAAGAGGCTTTTAGATAGGCACATGAATATGCAAGGAATGGAGGGATATGAATTATGTCCAGGCAGAGGCAATTGGTTTAATTTTGCATCCTGTTCGGCATAGACATCATGGGGTGAAGATGTCTGTGCTGTACTGTTCTATGTTTCATAATAAATATTTCTGACTATTACAATGGTTAGTAAAGGAACATGTAAAATAGTTACATTAAAATAGAATAGAATGAGATTTAAAAGACTGCATTATTAAAGAAATACTTGCAGCACAAGGTTGGTATACTTAAATTTCAGACAGTTTTATCCCCATTTACATAATGGCATTATACATAAAAGGATTTATCATGTTTTTTTATTAATATACCTTTTGCAGACATGTCAAATTGGAATCTCTGTGAAACATTCGGAGCATTGGAACACTGCTGTTAAACGGAGAAAAATAAATATTCAGCCATAGATCATACTTAATCATCTCTAAAATGTTTTATTGCTTATTTGGTATACGCTGATGTTAACATTGGGGAATTTAAAAAAAATCATTGAAATGATTAAACAGAGTAGCCAAACCATTATTGTTATTTTCATTTTTCACATCAATCACGTGCATTTCCAGCACTCCCCCTCCCTGGGTAAAATGTCAATGTACAATCATCAACTTGTATAGTACAGAAACACACTCCTCAGCCCACCAGGCCCCTGCCACACACTGTATCTACACGATTCCCATTTACCTGATGTAGATCCACAGCCTTCAGAGCTTGATCATTCAAGTACCAGAGCAAGTCCTTTTAAGATGTTGCAGGACCATGTATCTGCACCATTTCTTCAGGCCACATGTTCCTGACTCCAACCACCCTCTGGGTGGACAATATACTTTCAGATTACCTCCAAATCTCCAATCTTTTACCTTAAACCTTTGCCGTCATCTTAGACATCACCAGCATAAGAAACAAATGTTTACTCTCTACCTTATCACCTCAATGTTATATACCTCAACCCTTAGCCTCCGCTACTGCAGGGAAAACAAATCCAAATTCTTTGTATAACTGAAAAGTTCCTTCTCTACTGAAATGTAAATCTTCTCTGCACCCTTTCCTATGCAGTTAGTACATCAACAATTTAGCTTTATGATGATATCTCTCTCACCAATTTGCATCCACCTTCCTACCTATCATCTTCATGCTTAAATACAGATCTATGATTACCCACATCCAAAATGTTATGCTATCTGTGATCATTGGCCAAAAGTGTTAACGTGCCCTGCTGTTTTATCACTAGATATCAATCAGGCAAGGGTCCATGGATGATTGCCCTCCATGTTTGAGGAATATGAAGTCTGATTGTAGTGACCCCATTGTTATCTTGGTTCTGTTTTATCAGATTAAGATATACACTTTTCTTTCTTTATTTATTTATCTTCTCACCCATCCACCCGCCAATATGTATTTATTCATGGGCTGTGAGCACGGCATTATTGGATAAACTTTTGAAAATTTACTTATTGGATAAACTTACTGAGACAGCAAATGTGTTATATATATATATATATATATATATATATATATATATATACTGTACGGCAAAATACAAAACAAACTTCTGGAAGAACTCAGTGGAAATAGCAGCATCTGTGCAGGCAAGGAGATGGTCAACATTTTAGGTCAGGGCCCTTCTTCAGACCATATGTTTGTTCAGTTACTCATTTCACGTATCAAAAGATGCAAAAAGTTTGTTAGAAAAGTAAACATGACTTTTTTTGATAGTGTAACATAAGCAGAAATAATCCACATATACTTGTCTAGTTACAAATTGAAAGACCACAGTTGTTCAAATCTAGAATACATAGAACTAGTACAGCTAAACCAGATGCCAATATTAAACACCACTGTTGTAGCTGGTTCTACCAACAACCCTGGCAATGCGTTCCAGAGAAAACAATCCAAGTTTATCCAACCTCTCTTTTCTAATTTATCTCCTCTAATCAATGCAGCATCCTGGAGAACCACCTCTCTCCTCTCCAAAGCGTCCACATTCTTCCATTACATGGTATCCTTTTTTTAATGATAAACTAGTTAAATAAATGCAAGTACAGAACATGAAGTGCCACTGTGCTAATCAATGCTTCCTCACTAAGTATACACAGATCAGCCAAAACATTATGACCACCTGCCTAATATGCTGTTGGGCCTCCGTGCGCCACCAAAACAGCGCCGACCCGCCAAGCCATGGACTCTGCAAGACCCCTGAAGGTGTCCTGTGGTGTCTGGCACCAAAACATTAGCAGCAGATCCTTCAAGTCCTGTAAGTTGCGAGGTGGAGCCGCCGTGGTTCGGACATGTCGATCCAGCACATCCTACAGATGCTCAATCGGATTGAGATCTGGAGAATTTGGAGGCCAGAGCAACACCGTGAATACTTCATTATGTTCCTCAAACCATTCCGGAACAATGTGTGCAGTGTGGCAGGGCGCATTATCCTGCCGAAAGAGGCCACTGCCTTCAGGGAATACCATTGCCATGAAGGGGTATACCTGGTCTGCAACGATGTTTAGGTGGGTGACACGTGTCAAATAGACGTCCACATGAATGGCCGGACCCAGGGTTTCCCAGCAGGACATTGCCCAGAGCATCACACTCACTCCACCAGCTTGTCATCTTCCCACAGTGCATCCTGGTGCCATCACTGCCCTCGCGCATCGATGAGTCTTGGGCACCCAACACCCTGTTGTCGGTTTGTGGTTTGTCCCTCCTCGGACCACTGTCGGTAGGTACTCACCACTGCTGACTGGGAGCACCCCACAAGCCTTGCCGTTTCTGAGATGCTCTGACCCAGTCATCTGGCCATAACAATTTGGCCCTTGTCAAAGTCGCTCAGGTCTTTACTCATGCCCATTTCTCCTGCATCCAACACATGAATTTCAAGAACTGACAGTTCACTTGCTGCCTAATATATCCCAATTCTTGACAGGTGCCATTGTTACACGATAATCAATGTTATTCACTTCACCTATCAGTGGTCATAATGTTTTGACTTATCGGTGTAAATACTATGTATAGCATTCTGTTTTACTATCAGTAATAGTTTTTTGGAATAGCTTTGCTGAAAAGAAATGGAAGATAAAAGGTCAAGATTAATGGCTGTCACAAGGACCCTATACTTCCTTGGTGAGGCAAGCTGCCAGTATGATACGTAATCTCAACAGGCAGCTTGTTAGTTATGAGGTTCTTTCAGCAGCCTAAAGGGAAGGTGCATTGTGCTATGGAAGCAAAAGAGTGGAGCTGCAGAAATATGTCTGTAGGAGTGTGTTTTGGCAGGCCTTTACACATTTTGTTTATAGATTCCCAAGACAAGACACGCACACGCACTCTTCCTGCCAGAGAAGCTAACTGATAACAGATACAACTGACACTTGTGACATCAATACCTTCCCTTATCAAAAAAATCTTTTTTTGAAGGTGACTCTCAGTGTTGTTCATGTAGCAGAGCAATGTACAATATAGAACAATTAAAGGTCTTGACACGAAACATCACCCATTCCTTCTCTCCAGAGATGCCGCCTGTCATGATTGAATGGCGGAGCAGACGCGATGGGCTGAATGGCCTAATTCTACTCCAATGACTTATGAACTAATGAACACATTATACCGACAAAGGACCTTGGCTTTCTGTTCAATGAATGTCTAAACTTTGCCCTAAGACTGTCATTCCCTTTGTTCCACTCATTGCCCTCGCTGCTACTTTCACACCAGAGATGATTTCTCACTCTCAATCCCGATAAAAGATATTTGAACCAAAACAACACTCTGTGCATAGCCTTTCAGCTTTACAGCATTCATGTACCTCAATTAACATTTTTTACATGATGTTGACTTGGATATTAAATATTTACAGACATTTTTTTTAATGCTTTTCAGTTTGGCTGAGTTCTTCCAGAATTTCTACTTTAATTACTGGACCCTGAAATCACCCGCCATCACCATTCAAACTACTGGGCCACACCTCTACCATTGCTGTTCCAATTCCAACCGTCACAACACACGCTCCACAAATGCTTCCAACAAATCTGATGTTGTAGCTGGATATCTCTCTAAAATGCCCAGTGCGTCCACATATCAGGATGCATAAGAATTCCAGGGATGCCCTGTATACAATTCTTGTGCTAAATTGTAAAATGTATTTGTAATACTATTATTTGGCTTAAATCCTTTATAAAATGCTTGTATTCACATTGTCTGCGATTGCAACGCTGTGATTCAGAAACAGATCATTTTACGTTGGAATTTACATCTCTTTTTCCTTTGCAATGAAAATTTCATCAGAATATAAATTGGAATGGAATAGAAAAAAGATAGATGCCATGGGCCTAACTATCATGGACAAGCATGGATGCGAGAGCTGAGCTGACTAATATGGTACATAAATGGCAAGCAGGAAAGGTTAAATAGAAATACACGCAGAAGACAAAAAGGTGCTAAATAATTCAAGACATAAGAATTGCGTAAAGGATCTGGATTTTAACATTGTCCAGCAGAAACCAGGTGGGTGGCTAGTTAAATATCGAACAATCTCCTGTGAATTACCTTGTAGTAAGTGGATATTCTTTCCGGACAATGTGCACTTTAACCCCATGTGATTTTTTAAAATGACAAATCTCAAATTGTGGAGTACAGAGGCAAATAAATAAATAATGAGTCTTTGTCCCAAACATTATGGAGGGCACTGTAAAAAAATTACCTCTCTAATTTTATCTCTCAGATGCTGTCTTTAGTTACAAACTTTGCACATTGTAATCTATGACAGCACACCTCCCAGTGGCTGTAGCAATGCCTCAAATGGACAATATGAAGACTACTGCTCTTTCCAAATATGTTTTCCTTTACTGTTACCCGAAGAGAGTAGGGTTTATTGGATCAACGCACATTTAGTTTGAAAAGCAGATTCGTAACGCATAAAGCATGCATATTCTGTGATTTGCATGACTATAATTAACTAAACAATAAACTGTCAATTAAATGCTTTTGATTTTATTGAAAATCAATTCATTATAAAATATCTGAGAAATGTTTTCTGTCAAATTTGTGAAATGGAAGTGATGACTGGAGAATTAATCAATTCTGATTTTGCAGAGGTACTTGAACTGTGTGTATATAAATTAACATCTGGCATGCGTTACATTTGATTCAAGTGAATTTCATGCTACTGTAACTTTGGATACGAGCTGCATCCGTGGAACAGGAAAGTGGAAACTGCTTAATTCCAGGATAATGGTTGGGGATTTTCATGTAAATATAATATATCAGCTGCCAACAAGTTTCTGTCGCTGGTCAGTTTCGAATATTTAGTGGGAAAAAACGATGAAATGTCCTTAGTGTAATCCCAGAATTTACGTACAACAATGGGCTTTGTGCCAACCACTTTTTTAAACCTTGGACCTGGCTGCATTTATGTTGGCAGATAGCTCTATGACAGAGACCATTCAGACTATCTGGTTCTAATGATAGATGCATTCCAAAGCTTTCCTTGAAAATGCTTTTATCCGAGAGTTTACTGTTGGAAGAAACCAATGAAAATGTAATTTGCCACAAGTTATCTAATATCTAAAAATAATGAGAAGACACAATTTTATTTACATTTGAGTCTCTTGATTAATTCCTAAGCATGCACTTTTTTAAGTTTAATGGTGTAATTAGAAACTGAAATATATTCATTGCCCTTACGTTTATTGCTATTCTAGTGCTGCTAGTCGATCCGAGAAAACATTAAGCAACTTGCAATTTGGACGATTAAGTGGCAAATAAACTTTAGCATAGATAAACATAAAGTGTTGCATGAAGATAAAAGTTTTTTTGTGAAAATTAGAAATACTAGCTAAATATACTATTTAAAAAGGCATCATAGGTCTGAAAAGCAATTAAAATGCTGAAAATAATCAGTGAGTTTTATTCCTACGGGTACAGAATCAATGATAACATGTATATGATACTTGTCAGGCTGCGTTTAGACTACTGTGCAATATTCTGGCTTCCCCAGTATTAAAGAATTAATTAATTAGAGCCAACAAATATATATTTTTAAATACACTCCTAGAATTGAGAGACCATAGCTATCAGGAAACATTGAACAAGAAGGAGTTTCTACAAGACCGATATGAGAATCTGTGGTCTGTCTAACATTTAATTTTTTAAATACATTGTATGCTTCAATTGATCATTGCCACAGCATCTACCTGCCTGCGTGACCTGTACATTCGATGTGATCATTTATTTAAATGCGTTCCTGAGATTAAAACAAACTACTCAGTAGACTGCATGTCTATAAATACAGCATTCTCAGTTGGGAATTATGAAACGTCGATTTTGATGAAGTGTGAACTAACAATTCATGACTGGCAGAAACTACAAGTTTTTGAGATTTTCCTCTCAATTCTAAATGATAGCATTCCCCATTGCAACAACCTCTTTCAATCATCATTACAAGGGTGAGAACATTCCTACTGCAATACAGCACTTATCCATCCACCTGATATTCATCACTCAGAATTTAAAAAGCACATTCATTCATGAAGTCTACAATCCAGCTAAGATTTATTGCACATTCCTTAATGCCCTAAGAAGATGATCAGCCACTCTCTGGGACCAGTACATCTTGCTATGTTATTTCTAACGACAGCTACTCATGCACTTTGACTTAACACTGCATTCATTATCAGAGGATTTTGGTAAATGGGAGATTTCTGTACATTGAGGGGAAGAGGAGCTCTTCTGCTTAGTGAGCTAATTTAATAAAGTTTGACATGGCAGAGTACTACAACCTAGTGAATGCAGATCCTGTGCCCTCCGAGAACACCAGGACAATCAAAGATGCAGGAAATGTCATCAACCAGAAGAGCTCCAGTTCTGGGGTTTAGAGCGTGGACAAGAGCTGATGGCCTGGAAATCCATCCATGCGGCTGATTGTTTGATAGGGAGCACTTTTCATCTGATGGTCACCCCACAATTAAAAAGAGTGCGGGCAAACAGGAAAAAGAAGGCTGCTCGGGCGCCGAAAAGGATTAGGCAGACTTGAAAACCCTTTGGTCTCTAATATAAACATTTTCTGAAGAGTGGTGGAAAGCTAACTCTGCAGCACCTGTCCAGGGACGGTGGAGAAAGATCAGGAAATGAAGAGTTACATGGGGTTCTATTATTAGGTGAGCAGACAGTATGGCAATTGCAAACGTGATTCGAGGAAGGTATGTTGCTACCTTGGTGCTAGATTCAAGGATATCACGGAACAGCTGCAGGATACTCTAGAGGGAACGAGTGAAGAGGTCATAGCCCATATTCATACCAAAATCAAAAATGCAGAGGAACAATGACGTCCTTTTAGTAGATTTTAAGGAGTTATAAAAGAGATCACCAAGCTGGTCCTCAAAGATAGTAATCTCCTGATTACCCCCATGACATATGCCAGTGAGTAGGGCGGCACAGTGGTAGAGTTGCTGCCTTGCAGCGCTAGAATCCCGGTTCGATCCAGACCGCGGGTGCTGTCTGTACGGAGTTTATTCTCCCTGTGACCGCTTGGGTTTTCTCTTGGTTTTCCGGTTTCCTCCCACACTCGAAAGACATACATGTTTGTAGGTTAATTGGCTTTGATACGTTGTAAAATTGTCACTAGTATGTCGGATAGTACAAGTGTATGGGGTAATCGTTGGTCGGCATGGACTCAGTGTGCTGAAGGGCCTGTTTCTGCGTTGTATCTCTAAAGTCTAAAAGAGTATGCATATAGAAGTGGCGCTGGAAGGAATGTTTTGGAATCCGAGCATACTGGGATCAGGTCTGGAGGAGGCAAGACCTATATTAGCATAACCAGATGTACAGCAACATGGTCAGGTTCAATATCCATGTGGGCAGGTTTGTTTGTGCTGTAAGAGGAGATAGAAATGCAGACCTGGAGACAGAAATGCAGAAGTGGAAATAGAAGATGGAAAATTATGAGAGAATGAAAGAAAATTATGAAAGGCAAATAGACAAGTTAAAAAATAGGCAGACAAAAAAAGTTTTGCCATACTTAATGGTATATGGCTAAATGCAATATGTGTGTACTGAATAAGGCCGATTAGCTGAGGGCAGTGGAAGCATTGTAGCTATCACAAAAAGGTGGCAGTGGGCGAATGCGAATTCCAACCACAGTTCTATTAGTTTTCAAATAATTATTAAAAAAGAACAGGGCTGCTCCCCGAGTTGAAGTTCTAAATTGGGCAAGGTCAACTTGATTGGTATTAGACAAGAAAATTGCAAAAGTGGGAGGCTTTTAAAAGTGTTTCGTGAGAGTTCCAGGTATGAATGGTTCTGTTAGAGTGAAGTGCAAGGCATGCAGGAATAAGGAACCCTGGATGATGAGAGAAATTGAGGCTCAGGTCAAGAATATGGAGGCCATGGACAGGTAAAGGCTGTTTGGATCAAGTATACTGGAGGAATATAGGAGATTGAGTAGCACTTAATAAGGAAATCAGAAGGGAAAAAGGCATGTTAGTTCTGGCAGATAAGACCAAGAAGAATCTAAAATGATTCAGAAGTATATTTAGAGAAATGGGGTAACTGGAGAGAAAAGGACCCCTCAGAAACAAAAGTGGTCACCTATGTGTGGAGCCGCAGGAGATGGATAAGGTCCTCAATAAATATTTCTCCTTTCTTTTTTTACCGTGGGGAAAGGCATCTTTCTAGGATAGGTTATGGTGATATTTTGAGGATAGTCCATATTATAGTCAAGGTAGATACAAAATGCTGGAGTAACACTGCGGGACAGGCAGCATCTCAGGAGAGAAGGAATGGGTGACGTTTCGGGTCGAGACCCTTCTTCAGACTGATGTCATGGTGGTGCTGGATGTCTTAAAACATATGAAAGTAGATAAATCTCCTGGGCCTAACAAGGTATATCCATGGATACTGAACGCTGAAGAAGAATTTGCAGGAGTGGTGGAAGACTGGAGAGTAGCTGATGTTGTATCTCTACTTAAGAATGGCTGCAAGAAAAAAAACTGGGAACTATAGGGTAGATCATGCAGACTATGAAGGAGGTTTTTGGCCCACTGGCCTTCAACACAGGAAATCTACAGACACAAGTATTCACAGAGAATATTGATTAGAGAGACAAAGAAAATAATACTGTGCATTGGTCAAATTGGCACAAGTTTCCATATTTACCTGATGACAAAATTAAAGACAAATTCCTGTAAAGTATGTGTCAGGGACTTTAGGAGTGCTAGTTGTTACATAGGTCTTGGAGTGTAATTCCACCGCTCCCTGAAAGTGGCAATATAGGTGGATAGAGTAGAGAAAACAATATCTGATATGCTTGCCTTCATTTGCCAAAGCATTGAGATGTGATATCACGTTGCAAAACATTGATTACATTGCATTTGCAATATTGCGTACAGTTCTGCGCCCACCACTCTAGATGAAGGATGTGGTAGCAATAGCGAAAGCGCACTAGAGATTTACCAGGATGTTACCTGGAATAGACAGCGATAGTTGTAAGGAGAGATTAGACAGGGTGAGTTTACTCCGACAGGAATGCAAGAGGCTGGCACGTGATCTAATAGAGGTTTATAAAGGGGTATAGATAGGACAGAAAGTCAGAATATTTTACCCAGGGCAGGGGAGTCTACAGCTAGAAGGTACATTTTGTAGGTGAGGGAGAATAAAAATCAAAGGAGATCTGAGGGATACATTTTCTCACAAGGGATAAGTTTAATGTAGATAGGCATTCCAGTTGGCATAGATACGGTGGGGCGAAACAGACTGTTTCTGTGCTGTATAATTCCATGATTTAAAAGTAACATTAAAACTCCAGTCCTTGTGCAAAGACAACCCCTGAGACCAAATGGCTCAGCAGTGAAGAAAACCTTGCACTTTGTGACCTGGAAAGGACAGGTCCAGCAGAAGATTCCTCCAAAATACATTGAAGATAATGAAAAATTAACATTGAACTTGGGAACATATGCATTATAGCCAAGTACATTCATAAATAATGACCTACACGATCATCATGTAAAAGATTTAAATTTAAGAATCTATGTGTCATCAGCATCAATGTTAAAGCATTGAACAGATAAAACAGTGGTATGAACCACAAACAATGAAATGTCTGTAGATAGCTGTAAATGAATGAGAACTGACAAGTTCAGAATAATAGAGATAGTTTATATTGAGCATAGTGCTGAAATTGGGTGACACAGTAAAAGATGATGGATGACCTCAGTTTTAGATAATTCTGATACACTATGTATGTGTGCATTTGTTCATTAGGTTACCAACAATGAACACCCAAACTGGAATCAAGACTAGAAAGAAAGAATGCACAGCAATATAAGTAGATTTGAGTCCTTCCACAAATCAACAATCTGTATCTTATTACTTGCCTGAGGGTTAGTTTGTACTTCTCCATTATCCATCGTGCTTTATCTATCAACTGCACCCATAGAGGTTCTTCATTCAACTGATTCAACTCGCACTTGTATGGAAGGCCTACATTTAAAAAAAAACATAGGTTCAAAAGCCCCTCTACATTCTTGCAAATAATCAAACTTTATTGGATATAGGCAGTCCCCATACTATGACATTAGCTGAGAAATGTTTGTAACGAATTGTTCCTAAGTCGAAAATAAACAAAACTAGTAGATGGTAGAGGATCACAGACACAGCTGTGATGGGAGTGCGAGCAAATGTGGGAAGAATGACCAACAGGTGGCCTCAATAACTCTGAGTGAGTGAATCTGCTCAGCACTCCCAGCCGTGTTCAACTCGGCCAAGCCCCCAATTGATACGGCTTGAGAGGGAGGGGACTTGAAGGCACATGGAAATGCCACATTTCCTCCTGGCTGAAGATGCCTTCAGCCGTGCAGCAGCTGCCAATGCCTCCCACCAATCTCCCAAACGCTTGCTTGTGTACAGGGTCTCCATAGATTTGGCATACCTTTACACCCAGTAAAGAATTTTGCTTTAATTAAACTGGTGAGAATGCAAGTCTTTATTGCTAGTGACTGAAAAATAGATTTTGTGCCCAGATCGGAGAAATGTATACGTCAATTATATAGTAATTACTAAGTAAATCTCAGACTTTAGATAGGTCAACATGGATAATCATGGAAATACTGCAATTGCCATCCACAAGTGTGAAGATGCAGTAGAAGAGGTAGATAGCAGAGGAGTTGGAAAGCATTGTCTTGTCCCCTGAAAAATGTCATGAAATGTTTTAATCTGTCCATACTTACGGAAACTGCCATCTGCACTGAGTTCTTCACTAACTATAAGGCATGTGACTTGGGAATAAGGCAAAGAGTTGCTGCTATTGTATGGACTGATGATCATTCCAACAAATTGAGCTCCTCCACGGGAAAAATAATTCTGAAATGAATAGGAAGCAGGAATTAGACTCTGGATGCTTAGAAAATGGAAAAATATATTCCATGATACATCACATAGGACATCAGGAAAAAGCTCTTTGCAAAACAATTTTTAATGAAACCTTCACTACAAAGTGTTTTTGTCTAATACATGGCACAATGTAGCATGAAGAAGAACCATGGGTTTGATTCTTAGCCTTGCCATGCATTTACATCTCAATCCATCTCAAGTCCAGAAATAATTTAACACAGACAGACCAGGAATACCATAAGGAATTAGACAATTTGCCGGACTGTTTGTTATGTTGACAGGGTACAATTGAACATGTCCCAAATGCCAGGATCCTCCCTAGATTGTGTCAAGTTTCTGAAGCCTGAATTATTTTTGGAGCCATTATGTCCAGTGCCCGAGGATGTATTTGAAGAAAGTGCAGAAAATAGCCAAGATGACCTTCAGGGGCTTCTGCCTCATTAAGAATTAAAACATTTGCGACAAGCTGACAATTCTTCTGACAGTGCTGTTTATCACCCAATGACCATTACAGACTATAAAAAATTAATGGGTCCTTGCTGCCCAAAGCGATACTGGACACTAAAGATGAATTGGCATGTGGAATTAGCCCAAAATACTATCATTGTAAAGACTGATGATCATCTCAACAAACTGAGCTCCTTCAAGTGAAAAATAATTCTGATGAACTTTTTGGCTCCATTAACTGGAGCGTAGCACTAAGCAAACTGTGTGCATATCTAATGCTTCAGTTATTGTACTTAGCTGATAGTGGGTATTCTAAGTACATATGCAATGGCTTTTAACCATCCTGTCAAGTTTGAGTGTGTGCTGCCATCAATGCTGCTTCTCGGGTCCAGTGCTGCCAAAGTGCAGGCCTATCAAGTACTTCAGCTTTTGCATAAAATAATGTATCTGTCAAAATCTGGCAACAAATGCCAACAGTGGAGTGATAACTGGAACTGAGCTACCCCCTCAAGCTTCATTTCAGCTGAAAATCTCAATCAATTTGTCTATGTAGTGAAACAGGAAAAGGATAATGCAGCAGTACCTCCAATTTTGGAATATTGCAGAACATAACTTTGTAATATTGGTGAATGCCCAAATTTTCTTGTAACATAATTCCAAGAAAGTGTAAACAGTAGTTTGTACCTATACCGTATCATTAAATTATAGAATGGAATAAATTGTGCTCAGTGATTTCTGAAACCTGCTAAATATTCAATATATCCTAAATATTCAATAAATCCTAATTATTGCTTTTTGGATACAGATTGGAGTTACTGAATTGCTAAATGCGATGAATGTAGGTTCCTATTAGGATGTAATTACAGATAAATGAGAACTCCACTTACAATTGCACTTTCAAAACTATTAATTGGAAAATATATTAATCTCTCCCTTTAAATCTTAAACCCCGAGAAGTGTTTTTCATTCTGAACCTTGGTTGATTTTGTACCTGATACTTAGCTTGGGTGTCAATATCCCTTAAAGATGGATTAGGATCAAATGCAGGATGTGAATGGTACCACCCAACAATGCTGTATCCTCTTCCAGCTAGAGCCTCTGATGCTTGAGTTTGTGATACCGGATCCATTTCACACTGAAGTCCTGTGCTCAGGCTGTTGCATGGCTCTGCAACACAGATCTGTAAAGAAATAATCTATTACTTTATATTGATCTTTTTCACAAGGTGGCCAAAACAATTTCCCATAGTCCTTTCTTTTAACTATTATTCTCTTAAATTAGCAATTTTGTTTCCACTAATAGTGCTTTCAGCATCATGTAATATTTGGCATCCCTATTCTTGTGCAAATTTTAATGATCTTTTGCAAGACTGTTGATACTGCTGCTGCAAGATGATGCACTAAATTTAAACAGACAATAAGAACATGCAGACACAAACAACTGCAGGTACTGGAATCTTGTGTAAACACAGTTCTGAAATAATTCAACAGATCAGACAGCATCTCTGGAGGACATGGATAGGTGATGTTTCTGGTCGGGACCCTTCTTTAAACTAAGAGTATGCATGAAACATTCCTGCCAGAAAATACAATAGGTTGGGGGATAACGGAAATCTTTTTAGTGTGAACACTGTAGAACATGTAGATGTTTATAGCAACACTCAGATCAACAATACTTTGGAAATATTCAGGAGGCTGCAATCAAACAAATATATTTATCCAAAATGCATGGAACTGAAATTATTGACACAAGAATTTGTAGTTGAGATCAATTTTATCTGATCAGTTTGGTGGGAATTGAACTATTCTCTTCAATATTACTAAAATCATCAATAGAAATACTATTTTTGCAAAACAGTATTAAAAAATTGAGGTTCTCAAGAAGGATCTAAACTGGCTGCAGCATAATTTCTCAACCTCAGGATAGAGAACAATCAATACTGACTGGAACCTGATTTCTCTCTTTCAGACTTCATGGGTAAGACAGGACCATTGCCTAGAATCTGCCAGAATACATTTGAAGAATTGTTCCCAATAGACATTGTTTGCATGCTCTTGCTCTACCCAGCACTTGATAACAATTGTTCATGGATGCAATCATTGCTTTATTGTAAGTGTGTATTAGCATAGTAAGGATTAAAAAAAACTTTTACCAATAAAGGACGCAGTCCTATCGATGGCACTCACATAAAATCTTACATTCTGACTTTGTCTTGGCAGTGGGAGAGGGTGATGGAAAACAGAGAATTACAAACTAATGAAAATGCATCTTACCTCTAATACTCCCTTCCCTGAAGAATATCGGCCACCTAATAGGCCGATTACTTCTGCCATGGACACATGGGCATGCTAAATCGAAGTAAATAACATAATTTCTATCAGACAAAAAATTGCAGTTCAACAAATAAACATACACCCAGACTACTTGGGGTGTGGAACATTGCAGAAATATTTTGCCATGAATGTAACATGAAGAGTAACAGAAACACTTACATACTAATGCAAGTATATATATTTTTTATTTACTATGCACTCTCATTTCCAGGACACTTAAGCAGAAGTTTTCTAGAATATTAATGGTCTAATATGCCACTACATCAAAATACTAAAACTCTCGTTTATTCACTTGTTCCTGAACTACAGCCAAAACGGTACATGAGAGCGCGACAATTTTAGGCCCACCTTACTCACTGTCGGGGGAAAAGACAGGTGTGAGCCCAAAGGTAAAAGAGTTGTGAACTGTGAAATGAGGATAGAAATGTTGCAAAATGTATAGCTAGTAGGAGGGATGCAGGGATGTTGTATGTATTAGGTAAAAATAATATTAGGAGTCTGTTATTATATTAAATATATAATTATATAATGTTACTTAATTCACAAATTAGCAGCAACATAAACTGCCCATTTAAAAATAGATATCCTTTTTGCTTACCATATCCATCACGAGCAATGCCGCCGCAGCTACGTTCACCTGAAATGGCTCCTGCAAAGAAAGGTTTATGTGCCAACAAATATACCAGAATTATATAAATAAAATGTAATCAATTATTTGTTATTGTTAGCTGGCGAAAACAGTTCAAACTCATACCAGTTTGTCTTCACTGAAGCAGAGACACGGGATCAGCTGGAAAGGGTCTAAAGAGCTAAGGAGAAAATGAGACACACTTTTGAAGACTTGCATTGCACCAAGAGGGAAAACCATAATTGAATATAAAACAGGATTTAACTAGAACTTTGCATCTGCGTATTTCTAAAGGGTTCTGGCTTACTCCAGATGTCTCACTGGGAAAACTTAACAGATGGTAGTACTAACAAAGTGATCAAATCGTGAAATGGGTCATCAGTGGAAGTTTGCTTCACATACGTGGAGACTGGCTCAACAATTGTCATCCCAATGCAGTTTGGTAACTTTTGGCTGCAAATAGGATAATCTCTGGAGAGGAGTTATCATCATGGGGAGAGAAGAAGCCTTGGGTAACGGCCCATATTATTCTCCTGAATTTAGAGAAGCAGTTCACTTTTCCAGTACCACGAGTAAAGTAAACTCTCAAGTTTTCAAATGTTCTGTGCACTACCAAGGTTGAGTAAGTTGGGCTTTGTGGATACTCTTTCCTTTATGTGGGTTTGATAGGAAAGTCTTTGATGCATAGCATTTGGCAGTGATTTGTTTGAATTCTGCATGAAGATCTATGACCAGTGGTGTTCAATGCTGGGACCTCTGTTGCTTGTATATATACAAAAGATGGATGAAAATGTAAATGGGTTGGTTGTAACTTTACAGAAAACACCACAATTGTTGGTTCTGTGGACAATAATGAAGACAGTCAGAGGATACAACTAGATTTAGGAGGATTAAAGGAGGAGGTACGGACACTTTTGAAGAATATAAAAGTGGATAAGTCTCCAGGTCCTGATAGGATATTCCCTAGGACATTGAGGGAAGTTAGTGCAGAAATAGCAGGGGCTATGACGGAAATATTTCAAACGTCATTAGAAACAGGGATGGTGCCGGAAGATTGGCGCATTGCGCATGTTGTGCCGTTGTTTAAAAAAGGTTCTAAAAGTAAACCTAGCAATTATAGACCTATTAGTTTGACGTCTGTGGTGGGAAAATTAATGGAAAAGATACTTAGGGACAATATATATAATTATTTGGATAATCAAGGCCTGATTAGAAACAGTCAACATGGATTTGTGCCTGGAAGGTCATGTTTGACTAATCTTCTTGAATTTTTTGAAGAGGTTACCAGGGAAATTGATAAGGGCAAGGCTGTGGATGTTGTCTATATGGACTTCAGTAAGGCATTTGACAAGGTTCCACATGGAAGGTTGATTAAGAAGGTTAAATCGTTGGGTATTAATAGTGAGGTTGCAAGATGGATTCAACAATGGCTGAATGGGAGATACCAGAGGGTAACGGTTGACAATTATGTCAGGTTGGAGGCCAGTGTCTAGTGGAGTGCCCCAAGGATCTGTGTTGGGTCCACTGTTGTTTGTCATTTACATTAATGATCTGGATGATGGTGTGGCAAATTGGATTAGTAAATATGCAGATGATACTAAGATAGGTGGAGTAGTTGATAGTGAGGTAGATTTTCAAAGTCTACAGAAAGACTTGGGCCTTTTGGAAGGGTGGGCTGAAAGATGGCAGATGGAGTTTAATGCTGATAAGTGTGAGGTGCTGCATTTTGGTAGGACAAATCAAAATAGGACGTACAGGGTAAATGGTAGGGAATTGAGGAATGTAGTGGAACAGAGGGATCTGGGAATAACTGTGCATTGTTCCCTAAAGGTGGAATCTCATGTGGATAGGGTGGTGAAGAAGGCGTTTGGTATGCTTGCCTTTATAAATCAGAGCATCGAGTATAGAAGTTGGGATGTAATGTTGAAATTGTACAGGGCATTGGTGAGGCCGAGTCTGGAGTATGGTGTGCAGTTCTGGTCGCCAAATTATAGGAAGGATGTCGACAAAATGGAGAGGGTACAGAGGAGATTTACTAGAATGTTGCCTGGGTTTCAGCACTTAGGCTACAGAGAGAGGTTGAACAGGTTGGGTCTTTATTCTTTGGAGCGTAGAAGGTTGAGGGGGGACTTGATAGAGGTTTTTAAAATTTTGAGAGGGACGGACAGAGTTGACGTGGGTAGGCTTTTCCCTTTGAGAGTGGGGAAGATTCCAACAAGGGGACATAGCTTCAGAATTGAGGGACAAAGGTTTAGGGGTAACATGAGGGGGAATTTCTTTACTCAGAGGGTTGTGGCTGTATGGAATGGACTTCCGGTGGAAGTGGTGGAGGCTGGCTCGATTTTATTGTTTAAGAGTAAATTGGATAGGTATATGGATGGGAGGGGATTGGAGGGTTATGGTCTGAGTGCAGGTAGATGAGACTAGGTCAGGGAGAATGGTCGGCGTGGACTGGTAGGGCCGGACAGGCCTGTTTCCATGCTGTAGTTGTTATATTGTTATATTGTTATATTGTTATATTTAAATCAGTTATGGATGTAGGCAGATGGAGCTTAATCAAAGCGAATGCAAGGTATTACACTTTGGGAGGCCGAATGTAAAGGAAATAATGGAGCGACTGGGCTTATATTTACTGGAATTTAGAAGGATGCGAGGGGATCTTATGGAAACATAAAAAAATATTAAGAGATTGGACACGCTAGATACAGGAAACATGTTCCCAATGTTGGGGGAGTCCAGAACCAGGGGCCACAGTTTAAGAATAATGGGTAGGCCATTTAGAACTGAGATGAGGAAAAGCTATTTCACACAGAGAGTTGTGAATTTGTGGAATTCTCTGCCTCAGAAGACAGTGGAGGCCGATTCACTGGATGCATTCAAAAGAGAGTTAGATAGAGCTCTTAGGGCCAACGGAATCAGGGGTTTGGGGAGAAGGCAGGAATGGGGTACTGATTGTGGATGGTCAGCCATGATCACATTTAATGGCGGTGCTGGCCCAGAGGGCCGAATGGGCTACTCCTGCACCTATTGTCTATGTATCTATGTATCTATGTATCTATGAAAAGTGTACAATTAATTACAAGACACTTAAGAAGAACTGAATCTCCTGCTTCAGAAATCTTTCTAATTCAAGAATTCACAAAAACAATTCTTAGTAGTTTATGAAGCTATTGTTTGTAGTCACCTTGAAAATATGTTTCTAAAATAACAGAGAACAACCTTAAAATTACCCTAATCTATCACAAATTGATAATTAAATCTAGGATGTGCCGCAATCCAGTACATTGAAATAGCGATCAAAAAATTTGGTTTAAATGTAGAAAAGTACAATTGGCTGTGCTTTGGGAACTCCAGGAATGGCAGCAAAATGGCAGATGGAGCTTAATCCGAGCGAGTGTGAAGTCTGGAACATTGGGAGGTCGATGTAAGGAAAAATATACAATTAATGGCATGACCCTTAACCGTATTGATGTACAGAGGGAACTTGGGGTCCAAATCCATAACTTGTGGCAACACAAGTAGACAGTATGCTAAAGGCGGCACATGGTAAGCTTGCCTTCATTGGTCAGGGTATTGAGTATAAGAGCCAGGAAGTCATGAAGCAACTTTGTTGGACATTGGTAAGGCCACATTCGAAGTATTGCATGTACTTCTGGTCACCCCATTACAGAAAGGATGTGGAGGCTTTGGAAAGGGTGCAGAGGTGGTTTACCAGAATGACGCTCAATTTAGAGCTACTGTGAAAGGTTGGACTGACTTAGATTGTTTTTTCTGGAATGCCGAGGTTCCAAGGAGACTGATAGATAAAAATAAAATTATGAGAGAGATAGATAGGGTAGCAGTCAGAACCTATTTCCCAGGATGGAGATATCAAATACTAGAGGGCATAGCTTTAAGGTGAGTGGGGCAACATCTAAAGGAGATGTGCAGGGCAGGCTTGTACCTCCTCAATTGACGTGGTCCTCTTGGTGGTTTGGGAGATTTGTTCAACTCTTCTTTATGCCTTTTGGCCAGTTCTTCCGCCGTGAGATGCTAAACAAACAGAACAAATATTCAATGTTATCCATAAACATCTGCTAAAATTCTAAGTTAACAGTCTGACAGTAATAACTCTAAGTACTATTGGGTAATACAAGGGTTATTGAGTTGCGACTTTGGTTTGTTTCCAGTAAAAATGGCGAGTGGTTTACTGGGCATTCTACCAAGGGAAAAAAAAGTTAAATCGCCAGGGACATTCAGGTGCTTTACAGGTTGCAAAGTGATTTACCGATACTCAGCAGGCATTCTTTGTATACACCAACATCTGTTATTTTTCCTCTGTCACATACCACCCAGACTTGGAAATAAATTGTTTTCCTTCAACCAAAAACTAATATTCAACTCATTCAAACTCTCTGTCCAACAGCACGATGGGAGACTGCCGCAGAATTGAATACTGCCTATCTGTACGGAGTTTGTATGGTCTCCCTGTGACTGCATGAGTTTTCACCGGGTGTTTTGGTTTCCTCCCACACTCCAAAGACATACAGTTTTGTTGGTTAATTGGCTTCAGTAAGTTGTAAATTTGTCCCTAGTGTGCATGTTAGTGTAAGCAGTGATTACTGGTTGCCATGAACATCATGGGCCAAAGGGTCTGTTTTTGTGCTATATCACTAAAGTAATCAATGGAATTGCAAATGGAGCTCAGTTCTTTCAAGTTTTGAAAGAACTGAGCTCCATTTTCAATTCCATTGATTTGCAAACTTTGGAATGTAGATCATCCTTGGGAATTGCCATCTTTGAAGCCAACTTTTCTCGTGCTGTCTGTTTGACAAATACTTATTTCCTTCAATTCCTCTTTCTTAGTACACCCTCGATTCTCTATATCTGCCATGTTTTGTATCTCTCCCATGAAGACAGAAGCAAAGGACTTGTTTCATTTTTCTGCCTTTTCCTTATTTTCCATTGGAAATGTTCCTGTTCCAATTTGTGATGGTCGTACATTTGCTTTAACATCTTTTCTTTTTCACAAAACCATATTTTTACAATCTATTTCTCTGCTTCTTGCAGAGACATTCTAAGTTAATTTTCTTTTCAATTTCTCAGTCTTCATTTGCTGTGTTCTACAATGCTCCCGTTCCTCAAACAAGGCTGCCATTTCTGGCAATTTATATGCCTTTTCCTTTGATATAATACAATTTTTGATTTCTCTTGCCAGCCATGGAAGGTTTTTCTTTTTGGGATTTTATCCCATAAAAGATTTTGTCTTTGCAACTTAAGTATTATTTCTTTGAATACCAATTGCTGTGTTCCACTATCACACCTTTCAATGTATTCTTCAATTAACCACAGCCAAGTCTCCTCGCATAGCTTCACAAGGTTTTTTTTCAATTTAAGATTGTTGGTTCATACTGAACGACATCACTTTCAAACTCAATACAAAATTCAATTATTTTCCTGGTTGAGTTAAATTAAGCTTTTTTAAAAGATAGGATATACGTCTAACTTTCCAAAATGTCAAGTATCAATTAAATTTCATAACTGAGGTAACTCCTTAAGCCTCATGTATTGGTTTATTATTGTCATATGTACTGAGATATAGTGAAAACCTTTGTTTCCTTTGTTTTCTAATGTATGGTTTGATCGCATTCATGTGTGGATGATTTTTCTTGGATAGCATGCAAAACGGAGCACAGAATGTCAAATTATGAACAAAAACCTAAGTAATTAAGACGGGTGACATTTTTACTTTTGGTTTTATTACTACATAATACTAAACACAGATTAATCTAAGTGAATATGATATAATTGCTTTTTCTATCCTCATACTTTGAGATTCAAATCGAGCCTATCCTTACCAAGTGTTTGCTTGGTCTAGAGGGACATAAACATTTGGTCTAATTGTAAACAACTATTTTGGTTCCTTTCTCCAGAATAAACTGTAAGCAGGATACATGTTTTTCAAAATCTGCATTGAAACAAGAGCATCTCCTAGTCACTGCCTGCTTTTGAACTACTTTTCTATTTTCAATATTATATACATGATTTATAAATTTGGAAACTTACTCTTCCAAATGGAGGCAAATACATTATTTCAATTCTCTGTAGATCGTATAGTACTCCGTGAATACCAAGCAAATATAAACATGCACACCCAACTCCAGTTGGAAGATGTTTCAATAAAACAGGAGTGCGATCATTCAATGCAACCCCTTTAAGTACCTCAAAGGTTTGTCCCTCCAAATCCTTTGCTTCACGCCAATTTCCCCAAGGGTCTCGCACACGTCGTCTTCTAGTACGCTGCAATAAATAAGGAATGACGACATGTAAAATGATATCCAATGCATTTATAAAAATCTGTAAAGTCAAGTGCATACTTCTCTTCAAGCAATAGTTTAACCTCCACAGCAGCCTGCCCTTTTTGCTTCAGTCTAAATAACAAGCCATCAAAACAATTACCAAAGGTATGGTGTTCTCAGCCAATCAAATATTTTGTAGACAATTTGGAACTCAGAAAAAATAATTTAGAGGAAGTATATCCCAAAGGATCTCAGCTAACAGTGTAAGTGAATAGATATTATTATAATATAGGCTGAAAGAACCATAAAACAAGAGGTTATAGTTTTCATCAATTGAGGCACGAAGTATGAAAGAACAGAGTTATGTCTCATTCATAAGTTTATGTTCTTGTTATTGGAACAGAATTAGGCCATTCGGCCTATCAAGTCTAATCCGCCATACAATCACGGCTGATCTATCTTTCCCTCTCAATTCCATTCTCCTGCTTTCTCCCCATACTTCCTGACACCTGTATTAATCAGGAAGTTGAAATTTGAATTTGAACAGGACATTTGCCAGCAGTTGCAATTGAATAGAGGGGGGAAAAAGAGTTTTGTTTATTTAGAATTATTTCTTTTCAGTGGAATAAATGTCATGAATTCTCAAATTTATGAAAAGTTTTGAAACTGTAGTGACCTTTTATTCCCTCACCAGTTGACAATTACATGACAGATCAGTACTATGCATGCAGTAGAAAGGGAAATTATAAAAAGAGGTAAGTTTCGAGAAGAATCACTTCAGAATAGGTGAATACTTATTTTAAAATTACTGAAAGAGAATATAAATAAAATATAAATAATATATATATTATGGGGAAAAAAAGGAGAGCATATGGTTGAGAGTAAAAAGCATTTGCCATTTTGCAACATCAACTTCTGCAATTCAAAACTTTATAAGGGCTGAGCCAGTAAAGTTACAGATAGGATAGAATGGAACTCAAGTTCAGACTAATAAAGCCTCACTCATTCATGGCTAGTCTAACCAATGATGAATTACATTTAATACACAATACTTTTCCTAAGTTAATAGGTTGGTGATTCTGGTTTAACATGAATTATGAAGTATTGTGAGGGAATAGGGGCAATGACATGAATGGCTGTAAAATTCTATGATTCATCAAGATATGGTAAAACTAATTTCATTTGAACAGTTTTGGTATAAAAAGCTTCTGCATTGTGGTGCTTCAATTACCATCTATATTCAACTCACCATTGACTGCAATCTCTGAGCAAGCATGTAGGTCTGTACACTGTCCTTCCCTTCTTCTCTATTACGGGTTCGATCTGCAGGTCGTGGTCGATTATATACTGCTTGTTCTATTGAAAGGAACAGGACTGAGTAATTTCACTAAAAAAACATTGAAACCTGTATTTTGTGCCTTTAAAATGTACAGTTCAGATTTAGTTTCTAAGGACTTTCAATGACAGCGTCAACAAAAAGTAAAAATCAGTTTGTAAAGCTATCACTGTATATCAGTGGTAATTTTTAAATGAATTCTCTATCACTAGTAAAATTAGAACAGCTTATAATGCTGCATTTATGTTGTCAAGAAATAAGATCACAATAATACTCTCCCATCGCAATGTTGAGCATACACATGCACATAAACACAGGCATTTGATGGAGAGTAATTGTAAATCCTGACCAGATTCCTATATCCGATTACTATCTACTGTTGGAAATATAATTCTGGTTATTAAAAAATATTATCCAAATGGCATATCTATTGAGGCCATGGCAACACGCACTAATCAATATCATAAATAGACAAGTTATTTGGCATCATATTAATATATCATGGTACAAGTATTTCTGCAATAACACAATAGACGCATTCCTAAGAATCGTTATGTCATAGAAAACTGCGTTATAAAAAACAATTACAGTATGTCATTGTGGAAATGGGGTTAGGGACCTAGTGTTTCAGACTTGCAATAATAAAGTTATGTTTCCTGCAGCATTTACAAAAGTAAAGGTCTTCTTAATACTCTATGTCTATTTTTGTTACTACTAGCTAAAAATACTAAAACTTTAATAGGAGCAATTGCTTGTGAGGTTCAATGATCACACGAGGTGAAACTGACAATGTTCTTAAGAGACAATGGTGTCTAATTACTGCAGGGAAATTACACCAACATTTTGTTTTTACCCTCAACCGATTTTTCCAAGGCAGCTTTATTCTTACTTGTCAATTTCCTAATTCACCTTTAAGTGATTCTCAAGTTCCCAATCGAAATTGAGTTATAACCAAATCAACCCATGTAATATAAGTAGTGTCCCCTGATTCATTAATCACACTTGATACAGCCAACATTGTGAAAACACACATTGTGGCAGAACTATCTGGGCTGTGCTTTCAGATAGGAAGAGTGAGGAGAAAAATTGATTAAAAAAATTATCGTCAATAGTTTTTTTAAAGAGGTAATTGCTACGCTCAGTAGTAAATTTCCAACTTGATGGTGCAAAATGACAGATTTTCAGAACTAACGCATGATATTCCAAATAATATCCCAAATGCAAATAGGATCTCCGTGAATTTAAACGAAAAGTGAGAATGAGGCCCAGGTGAATTTATAATTAGTGTGGAAGCTGATCCCGGTGAGAATACAAGGGGTGCACAATGGCGCAGCAGTAGAGCTCGCACACCAGAGACCTGGGTTCGATCTTGACAGAGTCTGTACGTTCTCCTTCTGACCGCTTACGTTTTTTCCAGGTGAGCCCGTTTCCTTCCACATTCAAAAGGTGTGCAGGTATATAGGTTAATTGGCGTCTGCAAATTGCGCCTAATGTGTTTTTTGGATAACATGGAAATTGTGCGTGGGTGATTAATAGTCGGCATGGACTTGGGTGGGGTGAAGGGCCTGTTTCCACGCTGATTCTCTAAACTCTAAAAGCGCAGGAAACAGGACCACAGTTTAAGGGGAGAACAGGAAGTTTCCCTTTAAGTGTAGACACAAAGTGCCAGAGTACCTCAGCAGGTCAGGCAGCATCTCTGAAGAACATTTACAGGTGGCGTTTTGGATCAGGACCCATCTTCAGACCGATTGTAGTCTGTAGAGAAATTTGGTTTTTTTTGTGGGAGTTTAAAATGATCTAGAAATGGGGCCCAAGTGAATTCATAAAGAGCGCTGGAAACAGTCTCTAGTAAGTTTAGAGGGAGCACAGGAATAAGGTCCTCGTGGGTTTAAAAACAGCATGGTAAACATCATCTGGTCAGTCCTGTGCCCAATCATCAGGTATCCGAATAACTCAACAGTGGATTAACTGAGTTTTACTGAATGTGGGTGGGGCATTACTCAGCCACGAAGAATCCCATTTCTGGTGAATCTTCTGTAATTTAGGATTTAGTCATTATATTGTATAAATTCTTGATTTAGAACATAGAACAGTGTAGCACAAGAACAGGCCTTTGGCTCACAATGTTTGTTCCAAACATGATGCCAAGACCATAATTTGTCTACTTGCACATAACCCATACCACTCTCTTCCCTGCATATCCATATTAAGTCTTTTACACGTTAATAATGTATCTGCCTCAACCACTACTGCCAGTAGCACATTCCAGGCACTCGCCAAGCTCTGTGCAAAGAAAATTACCCTCCACATCTCATTTAAACTTGTATCAATAATTTAAAAGTTAATGTATTCTAATAAAAAAGTTCATCAACATCAGTTGGAAAAAAAACAGCTGTTAGAATGTCAGATGCAAGTTTCAAACCTAATATTTCGGTGTGGGATAAAAGCAGTAATATTTAACTGGAGCACTTAGAAGACTTGAATTCAAAATGACTCAAGTTTAGTTTAGAGATACAGCGCGGAAACAGTCCCTTCAACTTACTGAGTCCGCACCGACCAATGGTCCCCGCACATTAACACTATCCTACGTACACTAGGGGCATTTTTACATATATACCAAGCCAATTACCCTACACGCATGTACGTCTTTGGAGTGTGGGAGGAAACCGAAGATTTTGGAGAAAACCCACGCGGTCACTGGGAGAATGTAAAATTACGACTGCACCCATAATTGGGATCGAACCCCCGTGTCTGGTGCTGTAGGCGCTGTAAGGCACCAACTCTACCGCTGTGTCACCTGGCACACTTCCAGTTTAAAATATCTCCTCTATCCATAGAATAACAATTTGATTGAATAAATGTTCAGAAACATTTTTAATGCCAATTAATATGTTTTAAATCAGTTTAATTGGTATTAAAATCATTGCAGGATTTGGGGTTATGAGAATCATGCTGATGGAAGTATTTAAACAGCATGTAGAACAGTGTGATTCCTGAGCTGATGGAATAAAAAAGGAGACAGCTGGAAATCACTGATAATGCAACAAGAAGAGAGATTTTAGAAGACTGTCACTTAACTATTTTAATTTATACTAGAAATGCCTGATGAAAACAACAAACAAAATTAATTGGGCACCTTAGTTTCTCCTTAAAATGGAATGCAGAGAGTACTCTCAAATCCCAAGTCAGATTTGTTACAATGCAGGGCTTTGTAATTCTGTGAACAAACAATTCCCATGGCTGGGTGCTGCTAACATTAGCTTTGTATTTGCCAACTCGAGCAGACAGTGGGCAGACTGAGGGCAGCAAAGACAAAGAGCTGACAAATCGCACAGCCGCATCATTTCATCGTGTAAAATCTGAACAACATATTTTACATTTTTTTACAGAGGGTAAAATGTCAATGGAATGAGGAAAAGGTAGAGGTTCTTACCATCACAACATTTAAAAGGCACGAACAGCCACATAGAGGGATATGGACGAGGCACAAGCAATTTGGTCGGCATGGATGAGTTGGGCTGAAGGGCCTGCTTTCACACTGTATAGCTCTATAACTGTGAGACCTAATACAAGTTTGGTATTATTACCCAGCATCAAGAAACAAAGGCATCGGTTCTGGAAGTCCATATCTTAGCCCACAGATATTTCTAATATTTTCTATTTTCATCTGCTGTTTCTAATTTTCATCAGTCCTTTTTTAATCTCTAATATAACCCAATTTCAAAGTATCTTATGTGCCATGCAGAACTGCAGCACACCACTGCAGCACAGTTCAGCCCTCTGCAGGAACATGTCAAAAATTAAGTCACAGCACCACCCAAAGGAAATATCAGATGCAGTTGCAATGTCACCCAGACTAAAGGATTTTCTGAATTTTATCTTGCTAATGTATTGGGACAGTGGGCCAAGGCAAGAGAACGAGGGACTCCAGTACATTTCTGGAAACCCACATGATAGTGCAGTTTAACTATGCTGGCTTGTAATAGTGTTATTTCTGGCAACTATGTTGTCTGGGTTTAACGATAACTTGCACGTATCAATTTAATTCTAACATTTAAATTGACAGCAGAACATGGGAAAAAGAGGCTACAGAGTGTCGTTGAACAAACAATCTTGCTCGGTTTATGCTTTTAGGATGCCATAATGCAGATACTTGGAATTTGTTGGATAGAGGAAGATGATTCAAGAGGGTATGGCTGTGGAATGTCACAGAAGGGAATGGCAAGGACACGGGTACCACTTTTCCGGATTCTGGACTGAACACAATTGCCTCTGCTGTTTAAGAAAGTGGTGCACATTGGAATATTTATCTCTAGTCCATTTGTACATGCAGTGGCAGCGACACTGTAAGTAACTGGAACATCAGACACATGACCACTGGTGATTAATTTTCAGTCATTCAAGAAAATAATTCAGAACTACCCATCCACACTGCACTCTTGTGACGTCAGCACTGTGTGAAAATCATCACGCACATGATAGCACCAAACTTTCTAATATTGACAATTCTATTGTATCATAGAACTTTCAACTGCAAGCAGAATGTTTACAAGGAGCGAACAAGTGATCATTCACGCCAAGAATGTAGCCTCATCAAACTCACTTGGACAATACATCAGCTTAGAAAATCATTCTTCAGAAGAACTGTTTAGAAAGATTTTCAACTGGCGACATATTCATTTTAAGTAGGGCAGCCTTTCACAGGGCACTAATGGTGCCTCAGAACCCAATGGTCTCTTGTCAGAAGCATGTCAACAGTCGCCGATCTGTGCAGTCTAACTTTACCACTGCTGAAGACACTGATGTTGCCCCACAATGCCAAAGTAGTGAAAGTAAAGATAAGTAGTTGTTCAAATGGGCATGTGCCTGGTAGTTTATGCAATGGATTATGTCTCCATCGTTTTCACTCATATATTATTTGTTTCAATTACTCTGTCCTTTTGCTCAGCTTTGGTTAGTGCATGAAAATTTGTTTTTACTTGTGCTGAAAGGCAAGGCATGAATTGGCACACAACATTCGGGAGTTGCGAAAGGAATGTTTGCATGAATGATTTATGTTGGGGTTTGATTAGGAACAGTGGGACTGCTGGATAAGTCAGACAAATGGATCACCCACAAAAATATCCTGCAAGCCTGGCATAGATAGGGTGGACAGTCAGAAGCCTTTTTTTCCCCAGGGTAGAAATGTTCAATACTAGAGGGCACAGCTAGAAGGCGAGAGGGGTAAAAGTTTAATGGAGATGTGCGGGGGAGTTTTTTTAATTTATTTTTTACACAGAGAATAGTGGGGGGCAGAAACGCAATGCCTGGGGTGGTGGTGGAGGCAGATACTCTGGTGACGTTTAGGATAGACACAAAAAGTTGGAGTAACTCATCAGGACAGGCACCATCTCTGGAGAGAAGGAATGGGTGACATTTTGGCTCGAGACCCTTCTTCAGTCTGAACTAGAGTTCAGTCCGAAGAAGGGTCTCAACCCGAAATATCATCCATTCCTTCTCTCCAGAGATGCTGCCTGTCCCGCTGAGTTACTCCAGCTTTTTGTGTCTATCTTCGGTTTAAACGAGAATCTGCAGTTCCTTCCAACACAGTAGCGTTTAAAAGTCTTTTAGATAGGCATGTGGAAGTCCAGGGAATATGGATCATGTACAGGCAGATGAGATCAGTTTAACCTGGCATCATGTTTGGCACAAACATTGTGGGCTGAACACATTGTGTCCATGTGCTATATTGTGTCCTGTGAATCTATGAATAATTACCGATTGTAGGCAGCATTGTTGCGCTGGACACATTACTTTCCTCCTTGACATCCTGTGATGCTGCTCTACACTTTTTAGCTTGTGCCACAACGAACTCGCTGTCTGAGAAGGTGGTGAAGGGAAGCACTCTCATAACATTTAAGAAGCATCTGGACAGGTAACTGAATCTCCGAGCATTGCAAATGGGATTAGTATAGATAGAAACATAGAAAGTAGGTGCAGTAGGCCATTCAGCCCTTCGAGCCAGCACCGCCATTCAATATGATCACGGCTGATCATCCAAAATCAGTACCCCGTTCCTGCTTTCTCCCACATCCCTTGATTCCATTAGCCCTAAGAGCTATATCTAAGTCTCTCTCTAGGAACATTATAGTAAGCATAAACATGTTGGGCTGCTGCTGTGTTTTATGACTGTATGGTTTAAATTTTGCTGCTGCAAGATGACTTCAGCTACCAAGCTTATTTAATTATTTATTTCAATGTCAAAGCACATCGGTTGGGCTCTGTGGATACTTGAGCCATGTATATGAAGGTATTTCCTTGTTTCTGAGTAGTCAGCTATGCGGTGGAGAGATCAGGTATGATGGACTGCCACAGGATAAGGCATGCCTGGGAATATTTTGCAGACCTACATGAAATTCTTTGTGTGGTTTACAGCAGCTGCATGTAAATGAAATGCAAACCTTGCCAGTTGGTGAATGTACCAGGGAGATTTAGGATACATTAACTGTCACCTGCAACCAGCTAATTACATACTGCATCTGTGAAAAGGTGTCCTGTGCAACAAAACCAACCATTAAATCATTCTGACTGGTCCCAATGCAGCCAAAGATGTTATAATTACCAATCCCAGTAAACACGCTTTAGTTACCCATCTTATTTATTTGTGTGCTGCCTATTATAAGAAGTGCAAATATTTCCACCAGAGATTGGAATGCTCCTGAGGACAGGTAGTCGAGGCCAGTGTGAACTTTGTCAACCATAGTGAAGTATTGTTTCAAGATCTAATTGGAAGGTCTTATTCCAGTGGCTGGAAATGTCTGCATCATCACTTGAGATAATGGCATTGAGACATGATGAGGTATGTGCTCTACCAACTGCATTTCTCTGTGGATCCTTCCCCCTTGTGGAGATGGAGTCCTGTGGTGCAGGCAATTGCTGCCCCTGCTGCTCTCATCATGATCCTCATCCAAAGGACGTCAGCATAGCTGGTGTTATGTTGATGTGTCCAGTCAGAGCTTTGAAGTACAGAACACATTGGAATTCATAAATTTGAAATTACCAAGGTAAACTAAGTCAGCCCTCACCTCAAGTTCTGTGAACAAAATCACTCTGGTAATAGAAGTAATTGTGAGCTTGCAGGAATTTCCAGATGGACGTACTTCAGTGAGCTCCAATGTTGCTCTGTTATCATCCTGCATACACTAATGAGTCCCATAAAGTGCAAAAAACCTGGGCACACTGATAAATGTACAAACTAAGATAAATATTGCTGGCATTGTGTAGAGGGAGGAGTGATGGGGTTTGTTTGCATACAGGTTAATACACTTGAGATAAAAGGAATCTGGCTGGTTGATGAGGATTCGCAGTACACTTTCAATGTCAGTGCACTTAACCCTCACCTGTTTCCAAACCCACATGCTCACAATCATTTTTTTTAAATGCTGAAAAGAAACAAAAATAAAAAATTATAAAAGGAATAGGGAACCAAACCGTTTTTCAGAAAATTTATATTTTTGAATTGGTGTCAAACGTTAATACCATAAAAAGAGTATGGAAACTATTTCCCACAAAGTTTGTTTTAAGTGGGATTTTTCTCCTCAGGTTAATACCAACAGCTTTCGGAAAGTAGACTATTAAATATATTCAAATTGAGTATTTACAACTAAATTTCTCCAAAATGAAATGTGGAACAAGCTTACCACAACCAAAATTTATAGCACCAATTAGTTCCAAGTACGTGTGTATCCGTCCAATACAATTCACATCTCCACAGTTTTTCAGCCCTGGACGCACTGATGTTTTATTCAGGTATTTGGGTTTACATTTGTCCCTGAAAGTTCAAAACACATCATCATCCATCTAAACATTCTGACTGAGGTGCGGCATTCCAGAACTACTTGTGCTACTTGCCAAGTTGTTCCAGTACACGTTAGCGGTGATGCCGAAGGTGACTACATCACAAACGATTCAGTACAGGACTGGTAAATGTTTGCATTGCATTACTTGTAAGTGCATGACAAAGCTGAGACAGAAATAAGAGGATTCAAAGGAAAGTTCTCTGATGTACTTACTGCTCTGTACAGTAAAATTCACATTGATAATTCCCTGATATAATTGTGGAAGCCTCAAGAAATACTATCCTTCATTTCAATCTTTAAATTGATAGGAAGCATGACAAATTCTAACCAAAAAGTTATACGATTTAAAAAAATTCTAAAAATACAATTTTATTTTTTTTCTGACCAAGTTATAAAGTAATATTATTTAAGTGCAAATTCATAAAATCACAAGTTATTCAGTGGTGGTTAAAAATCAGCTTTTTTTGGTTTGATTACAAGGTCTTCGCATAAGTAACAAAACAATCACATTAAAATGTTACTACTCCATTTTATATATTGTCAATATTTTGAAAATGGGTTTAAACCCAGATTTCTCTTACCACTGATCCAGGATGTAGTTGCGTATTTTCAGAAAACGTTCTGGTGTTTTTGATGATCGGCCTTCAAAAAACTCAGGAATAGCCTGTTTCTCATATTTTGTAATCAGATTTTTGTCCAACACCACTTCTTGTTCAGGGGCTTTCAATACCTCCCCTTCTTCACCATCACAGATCTCTTCATCCACTTCCATTTCACAAACTGATTCTGCCACATTATATTCGCAGTTATCATTTTGAAATTCCTTTTCTAATTGCTTAAATTCTAGAAATTCTGGTACTTGCTTTACTAATTCTTCACTCATCGTATCCAGAGCATGGTCACAATTGATGTAGCCCAAAAAGTTTTCCTTGGCTGCTTTTAGTGTTGTTTCATTTTCTTTACTGTCCTCAATCGTAGACTGTATGTTGTCAGTGTTACTACTTTTTGTCTGATTATCTTTAGATATTTCCTGTTCATCTAAAATCTGAAAACACGTTTGCAAGGTCACAGCAGGAGTGGAAGAAATAAGCAAAGATTCGTCTGGTCCAGAAACACTGTAACCTTGACTATTCCCCTTGGGTTCATTCATCTTTGAATCAAATTGAGTTTTTGCTTCTTTGTGCTCCGGAAGGCCTTCACAGTCACTGTCTGTTTCATCCAAGACATCCACATCTTCATCATCAGACATATGCTCAATTTTAACAGCATTGACAGTGGGAAAAACCTGACCTTGTAATGCCGTAGAGCTGCCATACTCTGGTCCTATCTTCAAATGTCTGGCTTCATTTTCAGAAGCAAATGTTGTTTTAGGAGTCCAGATAGTTGCATTTGTCACAGGTGTTTCAGTTTTGGCCTACAAAATTTAAAACAAAACAAATGTCATATGAAAGACTTAAAGTTCCAATTTTTTATCTAATACTACCCATTCATATTTTCCCTCAATAATTTTCCCTCAATAATTTACAATTTGCAAATTCTGAAATGTTTGTAAAATCTTGTCACAACTATTGATCTAACAATTAGTTTACCCCCATTCTACCTCTGTACTGAGGAAATAGGAACACTCACCTTTCACAAAACATAAATGGATTTTTTCTTGTAAGTACTGTCGTTGTAAAATGTGATTGTTACTGTTTCAAAGCTCTGCAGACGTAGAAAAATTCAGAGGCAATGGCCTCTGAGCCTAAGGAAAATTCTTGACGGTCAGTGCCCCTAGCTTGCAATGCAATAGCAAGATCCTGAAGTACAGTTGCATAAAAAATATTTTTTCTTTGTGAGCTTATTGATATTCTTGAAATGAAGTGACTCTGCTTTCCTGTATATTTCCCAGTTGTATTTATGTGCCACTTTACTTAGTTTTAACTTGGCAACGTTGCACTGTGATACATTTGAAATTAAGAGCTCACAGGGTGGGGAATTCTCACACTAATTGATTAGTTCACAGCGCAACTGTCAGCAACTCTGGAAAGAAAATGGACAGATGCCCAATTTAGGGGGTGCAATGAACTGGAGGGTGGGGGTGGAGATAGGATGTGATCTGGGGCTGGTGGAATAGCGATGCTATTGGTCAGGAAGTGGGTAGCTTATTGGGCTTGTAGGAAGTGTTCCTACTTCAGACACTGCTTTAAAGAGGCACATTATTTCCCTTAAACTCTCCTTGCCTCTCTTTTTGAAAATGAAACCCAGCCAACCAGACTTAAGTCTAAACAGCATGTTTAATCAGCATAATTAGTCTCCCAGCCTCATTGGAATATGTATTATCTACCAGCTGGAGTAGATTGGTTGTCCTGCCTCCATCACACTTGAGGGTGCTTGTTGACAATATCCTCCCTTGGTCAAAGAGCTACTTTGTGAATTGCATTATCGATTCCCTGGATATTATGGCAGAATATATCTTGAAAGCGCAACAGCTTCAAAGTTTTTTAAACTCACAAAAGCCTTTGGTTCTGTCAATTGAATCAGATTTGAGGCTCTTTTTTTCAATTTGGCTGCCCTCAGAAATTAGTCTCCATGTTACCCAAGAGCATGCGTGCCATGAACTTTACCAACAGGACCACAACAGACCCAAATCCAGTGCAGAGTCATCAATGCCCCAACACATCTCTCAACCTTACTTGCCAGAATACTGCACATCACCCCCAAAAACCTTCCTGCAGGAGTAGAGCTAATCTACAAGACCAATGGAAAACTGTTCAACCTACGACACCATCATGCCAACCTCAGTCATCGAACAGTAATATGCAGAGAATGTACATTATCGGCACATTTACTGAAGCTTAAAACTCCCAAGATTAAACGAACCACTTACCATATCGGAGGAACCACCTAATAGTGACATTGATTCACCAACAGCATGGACTTCAGCCACCTGAGGATAATGTTTGAAGATAAAGACCTCAAACCTGACATAAAGCACATAGTCTAGTGGGCAACAGTGATGCTACATTACTGGTGCTTTCAATGTGAACTATTTATGTTAGGCACCACAAAACCCTGGAAAGGTACCACCAAACAGCCTGCACAAAACCTTCAAAACACTGGCAAGATAAGTGAACCAACATCAACGTCTTCTCCCAAGTTATCATCCATAGTTTTGAGATTCAGCAGGCTCTAATGGGTAGGTCACATTGCTCACATTCCCAACACCAGCCTCCCAAGCTCCATCATGGCCAGAGATAGAACACACAAAACAGTACAGCACAGGAACAATGTTTGCGCCGAAAATGATGCCAAGTTAAACCGATCTCATCTGCCTGTACATGATCCACAATCATCTATTCCCTGCACTTCCGTGTGCCTATCCAAAACCTCTTAAATGTCATTGTTGCATCTGCCTTCACCTCTGGCAGTACATTCCAAGCCCCCACCACTCTCTGTGTAAAATAATTTCCCCATACATCTCTTTTAAACTTTTGCCCTCACACCTTATAGCTATGCCCTCTAATGTTGGACATTTCCAACCTGGGGAAAATGTTGTGAATGTCTATCCTATCTATGCCTGTCACTACTTTATATACTTCTATCAAGTCTCCCCTCAACCTTCGACGTTCCAGCGAAAACAATCCAAGTCTATCCAAACACTCCTAAGAGCTGAAAACCTCTAATCCTGGCAGCATTCTGGTAAACCTCTGCTGCACCCGATGACCAGGACAGACAAAACAATTCAAGGATGTTCCCAAAGCTTCCTTGAACAGGTAAAAAATCCTTTCTGAAAACTTCTAAAGAGATTCAAGCAATGATGAGCATACAAGAACCTGGCAAAAATGGAAGGAGTTCAGAAGCATGACTCGAATGTCCTGCAAATAACAAAACATCTACTCTCCAACCTCTAACAATACCCTGCATTGCACATCCTTCCCACCATAAATAGGAAGCCTTTCCAAAGAAGCCTTTTGACAACTGCTAAACCATATACTGGCTTGCCAGCCATATTAAAAATGTCAAAATTCGATGTTCCATGTTGGGTGTAGATACACCGATCAGCCAAAACATGCTGTTGGTCCTCCATGTGCAGCCCCATATGCAGCAGGGTGCGATGCTCTGTGTATTGTGACACATTCCTCCCATGACCACCATTAAAATTTTCTGTGACGTGCCACAGTAGACCTTCTGTCGGTTCAGACCAGACGGGATAGCCTTCGTTGCCCTTGCACATCGATGAACCTTGGGCGCCTAACACCCTGTTGCCGGCTTGTGGTATGTCCCTCCTCGGACCACTGTCGGTAGATATTCACCACTGCTGACCGGGAATACCCCACAAGCCTTGCCGTTTCAGAGATGCTCTGACCCAGTCATCTGGCTATAACAATTTGGCCCTTGTCAAAGTCGCTCAGGTCTTTACTCCTGCCCATTTCTCCTGCATCCAACACATCAATTTCAAGAACTGACAGTTCACTTGCTGCCTAATATATCCCACCCCTTGACAGGTGCCATTGTAACAAGATAATCAATGTTATTCACTTCGCCTGTCAGTAGTTATAATGTTTTGGCTGATCGGTATATACGTTTCTCACTAATTTACTCTATATTCACTTTTTGTCTCCTTTATTAATCTCTTTGTCATCCCTTGCTGAATTCTAATATGCTCTAATCCTCTAATTTATAGCATTTTTAAGCAAATTCATTAAACCTTATCCTTCAGTTTGATACATCTTTCACCTTTAATCTGTGATTCCCCAACTTTTGTGTCTGATTTTGTACCTTAAAAGAATATAAATGTTGTTTTAAATGCTAACCGTTACCAGACCACTGCCAGACTCTTCGATATAGTTTCCCAATTTTAGGGCTTCACTCTTCCTTCATCATCTGTTGCCGGCCCTGCTTTGTTCTGCCCTTTTCTGACCTAGGGTTTTCTCCCCCCCTACTTTCAGTCTGAAGAAGGGTCCCCCCCCCCAAAACCTCACCCATCTTTTTTCCAGAAAGGCTGCCTGACCTACTTTAGCACTGTGTCTATCTTCGGCATAAACCAGCATCTGCAGTTCCTTTCTACACACTTTCCCAATTTTATGGACCAATTGTCCTAGACTCCAACCTTTTTACAGCCCAGTTGTCCTAGAGTCCAGCACAAATAGTTTCGCTACCTGCTGTCAGCCATGGCATCATTTTCTGCAACTACAATTGACTGCAGTGGATCCAAGCCAGGGCACAGAAGTTAAATGAAATTCTTTCAGAAATTCGTATATGTCATCATTAGATGAGCAAGCTGCCATCTTGATTCCTTTAGAGTTTTCAGAGATACAGAGCGGAAACAGGCCCTTCGGTCCACCAAGTCCGCACTGACCAGCGATCCCCGCCCACTAATGCTATCCTACACACACTAGGGCCAATTTACAATTAAAGCAAGCCAATTAACCTGCAAACCTGTATGACTTAAGTGTGGGAGGAAACCAGATATCCCAGAGAAAACCCACAATGCTCACGGGGAAAGCGTACAAACTACGTGCAGACAGCACCCGTAGTCAGGGTCGATCCAGTGGCAGCAACACTATCACTGCGCCACCACGCCACCCAATTAATTTTCTATAATTCTCACCATAAACAGAGCCTCCACTTGGACCATTGTCCTGTGGGAAAAGTACCTGAAGGTTGATGTTCTTCCATGATATCCTAGCAAAATTCAGCATCTTTTTAAGAAGACACCAAAAATAAGGTTAAATCATAAACATTATCTTTGGCCAAGTTTACCTTGCTCCTAAAATACTGTCGGGCATAACTTTTCACCTGCAGAACTGTCCGTGATTCAATCAGCTTTGCAATTTTTGTCCAACGTCGACCAAACTGGGCCTGAAATGAAAGCAAATTATGTTCATAGCTCATACTTAATGTACCAGTGAAAAAAAAATCCAGCAAAGTAATGCAAGACAGAGGTTAAGTTGCTGTAAGAGTTCATCATTTTCAATGAGGGGCTGGAAGGTGTAACGAGTTAGCACATTGTCTTCTTGTTCTACATTATCATTTGCATGCAGGACTAATCAAGACAAAGTTTTGAGCAAAACACAAAGTGCTGGAGTAACTCAGCAGGTCGGGCAGCATCTCCTTCATAGTTGCTACCTGACCTGCTGAGCTACTCCAGCACTTTGTGTTTTGCTCAAGATTCGAGTATCTGGAGTTCCTGTGTCTCCAAAAATAAAGCTTTTATTTTTGTCTAAAACACAAAGTGCTGAAGTTATTCAATGCGTTAGGCAGCTTCTGTGTAGGATATGGATAGGTGATGTTTCAGGTAGGGCCCTGTCAGACTGTTTAGTCTGAAAAACGGTCCCGATTATTTTTGTCATCTGAAAATGTACTGCAAGAGTTATTCTGGCCATGCTGAAGTGAATTCTCTGTACAAAGGTGCCTATAATTTGAAATGACTAGGGCAATTTGACAGCCTAATTTACTGCCAGTCATGTCAAATTATATGAAAGGCAGACACTTAGGAAATGGAGGAAAAACATACACAGAACACAGCTAGCTGTCAAAGGAGACGAGGGATAGGGTTAAACTATATTGTCATAATAGGTTTGACTCTGCTCTGGAAAATGAATCTGTGTTGAGCAGTCTAAAAGATTCAGACTGCTAAGAATCCATGTCCCTTCAGAACAGGTTGGTCCCCATTTCATGTGGGGTGACCTCCAGCAAGTCACCAGGACTGGACACGTTGTGTTCTCAAAGCTTGTAATTCAATTCATATTAGCAGGGTATGTGGCAGATAAAAACATTCCAAATTGCACTGATGAAGAGCTTTCTCTTAAATTAAAGTGGTTTCTTCACTGTGCCTAGTAAAAAGAAACCACGGGATGCTGATTTATAAAAAAGCCAAAGTGCTGGAATAACTCAGTGGATCATGTTGCCTGAACTGCTGAGTTATTCCAGCACTTTGTTTTTTTATTTTCTGGAGAACATGGATAGGTGACGTTTCTGGTTGTGACCTTTCTTCACACTGATTGTGGTCTGGGGGAAGAAAGCTGGAAAAGAGGAGCAGCGGGACAAAGCTAGGTATGTGGGTGAGGAGTTGATAGGCAAATGGTTGGAAGGGATGAAATGGGTATGAATCTAGGTGCACTAACAGGATGGGGGGGGGGGAGGGGAGGAGGGAAAAATGTTTTGTAGATTAGTTACCTATAATTGGAGAATTCAATGTTTATACCGTTTGGTTGTAAGCTTCCCAAGCTGAATATGAGGTGTTATTCCACCAGTTTGTGTGTGGCCTGAGAGGTCACAATGGGAATGGGAAGAAGTTAAAATGGCAGCCTAGAAATTGAAAGTTGTTGTAAGGTTTGTGAGGTGTCTTGGATGTAGGTCTGAAGGGACAGGACAAGGGGGAATAGCACTTTTTTGGAGATGAGAAACAATGGGTCTGCCAGGGCAGTCTTGTTTGTGGATGCTGTACATTTCCAGTGATGTGGATAATTGAAAGACAACTGATTTCCTGAATAATACAGGAACAACAGTACAGGTCTGTCTCAATAGATTTTATGAGAAATATGCTTTTATTCATCTTGAATGATTAATTATGTGCAGTAATGCTTACCAGTCTCCATTTTATGTTACGTGAAATGGAACAATTTAATGGAGAAAGACCAAAATTATGTCCTATTTCTAATTCATCAAGACTCAACTAATGTTCGCATGCAAACACTATTAGAAAGGTATATCAAATTATAGTCAGCTGGACATAACAGCCACAAAATTATTAATGCAATATCCTCACAATAGTTCTCCATTATAAGCAAATTGACAATTTTCCTGGTTTATTTGATTCTATTGTCCTTTCATTACTTTGACTTTGCTCCAAAATAACATTAAGAACCTTTTCCAGAACCATCATTGCTTCTTATGATAAATATTTTCAATGACTATTATGTACGTTAATATTATTGACGTAATTAGCCCACTTTAACTTGAATGATAAAAGCCACAATTAATCAGAATATTTTGTTTTTACAAAAAGTTGGTTGTTGATACAATAACAAAGTCATGAATTTGAATCTTCAGTTGATTTAGGTACCTTAAATTAATGTGTCAAAGAGAACACCACAGTAATACACAGACTATTTTGATGATCCATTATATTGTGCAGTCATCCCATTATATTTACAAAACCACAATAGAGTGTTAAATTGATATTTTGGATGGCAACACAAAACTGACAATTAAAATGGTTTCTGATTTTATTTTTAAATGGATGCAGCTGTACTGAAATAGAGTGAGTCAACAGTGCAAGTGCCTCAGGCAGATAAAATGATGCACTTAAAATGAGTTGCATCAAAATGTCTATCTATCTTGACCTCAATTCTGAAAATAATTAAAATTATATGCAAGCTTCTATGTTGTGCTTTTGACGTTATAAAGCAAGTAGCGATGCAAGAATAGATTACCAAAAGTTATAATTTGCCGCACGACAAAGTCACCAAGAGCTAAGAAAGTGGCAATAAAGTACGTTTAATTCAAAAACATAATTTTCGCCATTGCTTTTGAAAGCCACGGTCATGGCAGAGCAGGGTAGAAATATAAACAAAATGTGGAGAACTGTAAGCAGTGGCTTAAATCGATTAAAATATAGACTCAAAAACTCAGTCATTGGCAAAACAAGTGGTTCCTCTGACCTCAGAGACCTCCTGCACAGAGCAACAACCTCAGTGAGGACAACTTCCCCTTTTCCAATACTTGCAGCTGTCAGGCATTTTTAGTTTAAAGGGTTATTAGCCCCAAGGAGAGGTTCGACAAATCTGGACTGTTTTCACTTTTGAAGAGAATGCCAGAGGTTGAGGGGAGACCTGATCTCAGTATATTAAATTGTGAGAGGCAAATAGGATAGACATTCAGAACCTTTTTCCCCATAATGGAAATATCAAAGACTAGAGGGAATAGCTTTCAGGTAAGAGGGGCAAATTTTCAAAGGAGAAGTGCAGAGACCATTTTGCTGCCACAGGTGGTGTGCAGACAGATGAGGTTAGTTTATCTTGGCATCATGTTCAGCACAGCCATTGTGTGCTGAAGGGCCTGTTCCTGTGCAATATTTATGTTCTGGGCTCTGATGCGATCAATCTGGCTGCGCAGTTCATTACATCGAAGACTTCTCATAACGGGAACCAATTTGCAATTAACGTTTTAAGGATTAGAGTGCTAAACAAATATTTAAACGTGTATGATTAACTTAGACAATGTATTTTTACTTTTTAATGCATGGAAATTAAAAACAGATTTAAAGTATGTTTTTTTAAAGAGCCAAAAGATTTTCCAAGAAACACTTCTGGCTTGGTATGCTGTACAAAAATTGTGCAATCTTCATATAACTAAGCTTCATATATGTAGGAGCTATTTTATGTTTATTAGCTATCTTAGCATATTATTATATTCTTTGTATCCTGCTGTATTATTTTTGTACACCAGGGGATTGTCCTGGGATGAATGTTGGAGTCTTACGTATATGGACTGGGAGGAGCCATGGGAGGAGTCAGAATTATGAGTATCATTTGCCCAGGACTGATGTAATACTTCAGTGTGTAACACCAGAGGCTGCTCGACACAGGGTTTAGCAAGCCATACAAGACACGCCAAGCCTACTAAACATAGGGTTTAGTAAGCCAGTAACAGGATACAAAGGAGTGACAGTGAGATTCTAAGTTCTTACCAAACGAGTCAAACAAACAAGTAAATGACAGGAGATGTACTAATCTGCTTTGTATTATTACTTCAATAAACGACTAATTAGACTGCAACATCGTGAAGATCTCTCTTGTTATTTGCGTCAAGAACCATCGCTCCCATCCTTCGTCAACGGTAAGCTTAAGGACTTTATTGGGAAGGACTAAGCTGCCGCTACAATATATTTAGAGAACTATAGCAGGGCTGACTCAGAAATACCTGGAATTTGTTTGTTTAAATTACTACCCTGAACTGGGGTGGAGATCAGGAGATGGACATTTAGCTCAACTGGTCCATGTCTGCATTCAGGGAAGCAATCCCATTCCCCTCTCCTTATTTCCATGTACCCCTATAAATTATTCTCTCTCACACATGCCCAATAATTCCACTCTGATTTTGTTCTCATTATCCTATATTAAGAGATGTAATGACACAGTGGCAAACTAACCGAATAGTATATCTTTAGTACGTGGAAGGAAATCAGAGTATCCGAATGAAACCCACATAGTCACTGAGGATGCTCAGATACTGTGCATGTTGAGGACCAAACCCAGCATCCTGGAGGTGTGAAGCAGCAGCATTAATTGTTGCAACTCCATGCTGCCATGCTCCATCACATTGCCACCAAGGGCTAAGTGGCAGCAGCAATTAAGCTATCTTTCATTCAAGACAATGGTATTGCCATTACTTTTACAGATTTCAACCAAAGATGGTTGTCATAATTATTACGATAAATCAAGGCATAATTTACATACACACACTCTCTGACTTACGCAACAGGCTACTTACGTAAATTTGCACTTAACGTAAACAATTCTGCACTCAGGCCGTAGTGCGATCAAATAGTTTGTAATTACAAGTTTACATCAGAAACAGGCCAGCAATGTTTAACCAGCAATGTTTAATTTTTGGTTTATCTGTGGAAACGTGTACTTATTCTGACGAAACAAAAATCTAAAAAAACTTGAATTTATAAACGCCCTTCTTCCCTCATTTTCATTGTAGTTAATTTCTCTATCTCTGTCTTTGACATTTTACACAGTCAGAAATTATGATTACAACTTTCTTATTTTATTTCAAATTTCCAGATCATAATATGGGATTAAGAACTAAATTAAACAGAACATTAGTTAAATGGACATCTCTCTGATCCATAGCATAACATCACTCTCCAACATTTATATCCTTCTCCATCTTTTCCCAAATAACCCAAAAGTCTGTAGCAGTGTCAATTTGAGGATGGTTTTGGCTCATGCACTCTGAACCTGTTTGGACTGTCTCACCTAAGTTTCACAGAGCAATTTAACATTTAATGAAGAGAGGATTTTTCACTCCATCAAGTTTGGTGAATTGAACTCTGTGGACACAATGCTTTCAAGGATGTAACTGCTTTCCTGTATCCCAACTAATCCAACACAGAAGAAAACCAAACTTCATTAAGTGTATGTATAGGAAGGAACTGCAGATGCTGGTTTAAACCAAAGTTAGACACAAAAAGCTGAAGTAACTTAGCGGGTCAGCCAACATCTCTGGAGAAAAGGAATAGGTGACGTTTCAGGGTCGAGACCCTTCTTCAGACTATTCCTTTTCTCCAGAGATGCTGTCTGACCCGCTGAGTTACTCCGGCTTTTTGTGTCTATCTTCATTAAATTTATCATGGATGGATTATTCCATTAATCTTACCAGCCCTTGTTCAAAAAGATCTTTTTCCTTTGGTGTCCATCGGGTTGGCCAGGAATAGCTTGCTGTTGCAGGACTCCTAGAGCAAAAATACAAGTTAAGGCATGAACCAAATTCACATTGTGTATTGTGGCATTTTAATGCTAATATTCAAGAAAGTGTAATATTGTATGAAGAGTAAAAATAAGTTATTTTTATTTTTAATTTTGATTGCTCTTTGCAGCGATCTGAACCAAAATTAAAAATTTTGAACATTTCATTTCTTAAGAAGATTTCCATCTATAAAATTTACCCTTTCTTTGTCCCAAACATTATGGAGGGCACTGTACTTCTTCAGGCAGTTTGCTCACCAGGGAGACTTCTGGTACAGAGGCTTGCCTCATGAGGAAGATCTGAACAGTTTAGGGCCAACACTAGTGGAGATTTGAAAAATGAGAGGTGCTCTTATCGAAAAACATCTGAGTGGCCTTGACTTGCAGGTATTGAGAAGAAAGTGGAGTCTAGTATAATAAATTCCACAATTGTTTTGATTGGCAGCATCGGCTTGAGGAACTGATGATGAACTCAAAATTGGACAAAATAAAGGATACATCCAACTTGAAAGAATATATAATTAACGTGTATTTGCAAGGAAGTAGAAACTGAAAAGGTTGTTAATATATTGTTTTTGTATACAGTACATTAAATAGGGAAACTATACATACCGGTTTTTCACAGTTTTTCTTTGACTAATGCTGTGGTAAAAACAAGAATAAAAGTGTTCAACAAGAAAACAAAGCAATAAATAAGATTCGCATTTAAGTAGTGCTAACACTTTGACTGCATTTTCCTGATTAAAAAGATAAAAAAAATTAAAATCAAAATTCATAATTTAACCCCTTTAACTTATTCTTTCTTCCTGTGAAGCCAGACATCATCCGCTGGGTAAGATTAGCTTTAGCTGTTTTACACCCGTTCAGCAAAATGGTTCAGAGCTATGAGCGGTGACTCAGTGAATCAATACCGCCCCTCTTGGACAAAAATGCTAATGAGTCGTTGTGCCACCTACGTACATGGTTCTCCTCATCTGTAACTTCACTCTGCTACAGGGGTGTCAAACTCATTTTAGGTCATGGGCCAGAATGGGCAAAATGTGACTTCATGCGGGCCGGATCAGTTGCGCAAATGCGCGAACGCATGCGCGCGTGCTCCCACAGCTTTCATTGCCTTTGTTTTTTCAACCTGCTCGCATGTGTCTCAGTGTCTGCTATAACTACAAAGTGTTTCACTTTATGAATTTAGTTTCTTATGAAGAAGATTGCCTAGCAAGCATTACCTTTATCATTGGTATCTAGGCCCTAGATAGAGTGGATGTGAAAATTATGTTTCCAGTAATAGGAGAGTCTAGGACCAGAGGTCACAGCATCAGAATAAAAGGTCATACATTCAAAATGGAGATGAGGAGGAATGGGTGGTAAATCTGTGGAATTCATTGCTACAGACAGCAGTGGAGGCCAAGACATTGGGTATTTTTGAGGCAGAGTGTGCTAAATCTTGATTTGGGTTACAGGGAGAAAGAAGACAATAGAATGTGGTAGAGAGAGAATATAGATCAGCCATGGTTGAATGGCAAAGTAGACTTGATGGGCTAAATGGCCTGATTCTGTTGATCTGTCTTATAGTCTTCCTATAGTGTTTATGTTTTGCCCACAATGGGCTGGCTGGGTGGTGAACAGCCAAACAGCAGCTACCTGGCATGGTCAAAGATGGTCTGTCCATCATCTCACCTGAAGGCCCCGCTCCCCATCCTTCTCCTTATGTCTTTCTTCCTTCCCCTCACATTCTCTCCCCTCATCTCTCATGTCCTTCTCGACCCTCACCTGCCCTCTCCCTTTCCTCAGCCTATCCCTTCTCTCATCCCCCATTCTTCTTCCAACTACTCCCCCACTCCCCTCCCTTACTTCATCCTCTTTCCTTATCTCGTATCTAAATCCCCTCCCTTCCCTTATCCCTAAACACCATTCCTTCTCTCATCTGCTCCCTTCCTCACCCCCTCCCTCCCTACTTCCTTTTTTTACCACTTACGCCCCCACTCCCTCGACACCCTCTCTTCCCTTCCTCATCCCTAAAAACCCTCCCTTCGCTCATCTGCTCCCCCTCCCCTTCCTTTACCACCACTTTCTCCTTTCTCTTCCCTATTCCCGCATAACTACCAGCACATCTTCACATCCCACCTAACCTTAACCCAAACCCAGAGTTTTCTTCCTCTCAATATAAAAATTTCAGCATAAGAAGTTATTTTGATTAAATATTTAATGCAATAAATTACCAGCCATTTCATAAAGAGTAAAACAGCAGAAGGCACATTGAATTGCGGAAAGCAGACTTAGATTAAGAAGAATAACATCTATGTAACGAACACATTCAAACGTACTAAATATGTGTGGGTGAACAAAATTTGTCTCTCCTTGTTGATGTATTGACAAATTTGTGCAGGCAATGGGTCAAAGTAGGGGAAAACGTTGAATGGCTTTAGAAAACTAAAACGGATTCAAAGAACGTGAATCATAAAACTAACTTATATCAGAATGGGGATTTGTATAATTAAATGTATCTCCACAGTGTGTTGTGATGTCATAATGCACTTGAGAATATATGCAGAGTAATGTGACATGTACTTTTTACTTTAAAGATAGAGCATGGGAAAAGTCCATTCGTCCCACCTCATACATTCGTGATCACCTCATACACTAGCAATGTCCTGCACACAAGGGACAATTTACAGAACCAATGAATCTACAAACCTGTACGTATTTGGAATGTGGGAGGAACCCGGAGAAAACCCACTGAATCACAGGGATTACGTGCAAACTCTGTACAGACAGCAGCCGTAGTTAGGATCGAGCCCGGGTCTCTGACATTGTAAGGCAGCAACTCTACTGCTGCTCCACTGTGCCGCCCTGTGTATTCATGCTCACAATTACTGCCCAGATATGCTTCTAATGATGGTTATTTATTTGTCAGAAAATATTAAAGTGGACAATTGCATATAGAGTTTTGTTACTTTAGGGCAGCTAACTCAAGGCAGATGGTAGCAACAAAGTAAAAGTTTCTTTTTAAATTAATCTCCCCGGTCATAAAGTTTAGGGCAGCAATACAGTATAGCTAGTAAAACTGCTGCCTCACAGCTGCAGAAGTCCAGGTTCAATCTTAACCTATAGCATTGACAATCTGTGACTATGGATTGCTTCTCTTTGCCCTGGTTTCTTCTCACTCCCAAAATGAACAGGTTGGCAAGCTAAATCAGCACTGAAAAGTGCGCAAATAAGTAGTAGAATCCAGGGAGAGCCGATAGGAATGTAGGGAGAATAAAATTTGTTAGGATAGGACTAGCGTACAAATGGTGCCTGGTGGTCAGCGTGGACTCAGTGGGCCTATTTCTTGTACCAATATTAGCAACCTGATGCAAAATGACATTGGTGAAAGCCCAATGTTCCATGAGAAAAATAATGTAAATTATGGCAATTTGGATATTAAAGTATTTTAACACAAAAATGTGCATCATTAATATGCAAATAAACCAAATATGCAGGTGTACTGTTGTATTAGTCATGTTTATTTGGTTAGTCCAGATGAATCTTTGGTCAACAATACCAGGATAATGGTTGGGGAGTGGGTGATGATGATGATGCCATAAAATGTCAAAGGGAAGTGGTCAGAGTCTCTCTTGTTGTAGACAGTCATTGCCTGCTACTTCTGTGAGGCAGATGGTACTTGCCAATTATCAGCTTATGCCTGAACATTCAATAGTTCTTGCTCCATGTTAGCATGGAATACCTCATGAGCTGAGAGTAGTGGATGGAATTGAACATCATGCAATCAGCAGCAAATATTCAGACTCTAACCTTGACGATGGAAATGAGGTCATTGGTGAAGCAGTTGGAAATGGTTGGGCCTCGGACAGTGCTGAGGAACTCCTGCCATAATAGAGGATGGGTAGGATGATGGACCAACAACCATTTTCTTCTGTCGGAGGCACGAGTTCATTGATTGGACTGTTTCTACCTTGATGCCCACTGACTTCATTTTTACCAAGGTTCCTTGTTGCTTCACTCAGACAAATGCTGCCTGAATATCTAGAGCAATCACTCATTCCTCACGTCTGTGATGCAGCTCCTTAGACCACGATGGTAATAAGAATCTGGACCTGAATTACCCTCACAAAACGCGGAGTATCAGTGAGCTGGTTATTAGTAAGTGGATCATTCACATAGAATATTAAAAATAAGTTTTTAAAAAAAAGTTATGCACATATCAATTCACCTTTTGACAGATATTTTCTCTTTTTCTGGATGATCAGACCAGTTGCTTAGTGGATGTTTTTTCCCAGTTAGGTAATACCTATTTTATGGTTAAGGAATATACATTGGAAAAAGTAACAAGTTACATTTATAGATAAATCTAGCCGTGTTCCCTTATAATTACAACCTAAACAAACATTAACTGTACTGGAAAGAAAATCTTACATTTAGGTACTTCCAGAGCACTTTTGATATTGGAGGTTCAGGACTTCAACTAAGCAAACTTGAAGGACCAACAATACATTTCAAACTCAGGGTGAACAAGGGAACCTTCTAGTGGTGTGTACCCATGTATGTGGCACCTTTGACTGTAGTGGTAGAGGTCACAGTTTTCAGAAATGCTCTGGGAGGCAGCCTAGATAATCAATGGCAGTGTATTTTGCAGGTGGTACACGATACACCTATTGTGTGCTGGAGAGTAGGGAATGAATGTTTACAGTGATTAATAAGTGGATCATTGGTGGGGAAAATGCTGGAGTCAATTATAAAAGACGAAATTGCTGAGCATTTGGATAGCAGTAACGGGATCGTTCCGAGTCAGCATGGATTTACGAAGGGGAAATCATGCTTGACAAATCTACTGGAATTTTTTGAGGATGTAACTAGGAAAATTGACAAGGGAGAGTCAGTGGATGTGGTGTACCTCGACTTTCAGAAAGCCTTCGACAAGGTCCCACATAGGAGATTAGTGGGCAAAATTAGGGCACATGGTATTGGGGGTAGGGTACTGACATGGATAGAAAATTGGTTAACAGACAGAAAGCAAAGAGTGGGGATAAATGGGTCCCTTTCGGAATGGCAGGCAGTGACCAGTGGGGTACCGCAAGGTTCGGTGCTGGGACCCCAGCTATTTACGATATACATTAATGACTTAGACGAAGGGATTAAAAGTACCATTAGCAAATTTGCAGATGATACTAAGTTGGGGGGTAGTGTGAATTGTGAGGAAGATGCAATAAGGCTGCAGGGTGACCTGGACAGGTTGTGTGAGTGGGCGGATACATGGCAGATGCAGTTTAATGTAGATAAGTGTGAGGTTATTCACTTTGGAAGTAAGAATAGAAAGGCAGATTATTATCTGAATGGTGTCAAGTTAGGAGGAGGGGGGGTTCAACGAGATCTGGGTGTCCTAGTGCATCAGTCAATGAAAGGAAGCATGCAGGTTCAGCAGGCAGTGAAGAAAGCCAATGGAATGTTGGCCTTCGTAACAAGAGGAGTTGAGTATAGGAGCAAAGAGGTCCTTCTACAGTTGTACCGGGCCCTGGTGAGACCGCACCTGGAGTACTGTGTGCAGTTTTGGTCTCCAAATTTGAGGAAGGATATTCTTGCTATGGAGGGCGTGCAGCGTAGGTTCACTAGATTAATTCCCGGAATGGCGGGACTGTCGTATGTTGAAAGGCTGGAGCGATTGGGCTTGTATACACTGGAATTTAGAAGGATGAGGGGGGATCTTATTGAAACATATAAGATAATTAGGGGATTGGACACATTAGAGGCAGATAACATGTTCCCAATGTTGGGGGAGTCCAGAACAAGGGGCCACAGTTTGAGAATAAGGGGTAGGCCATTTAGAACGGAGATGAGGAAGAACTTTTTCAGTCAGAGGGTGGTGAAGGTGTGGAATTCTCTGCCTCAGAAGGCAGTGGAGGCCAGTTCGTTGGATGCTTTCAAGAGAGAGCTGGATAGAGCTCTTAAGGATAGCGGAGTGAGGGGGTATGGGGAGAAGGCAGGAACGGGGTACTGATTGATAGTGATCAGCCATGATCGCATTGAATGGCGGTGCTGGCTCGAAGGGCTGAATGGCCTACTCCTGCACCTATTGTCTATTGTCTATTGTCTATTGTCTATAAGAGTTTCAATCATGGTGCTTTGTTCTTTTTGAGAGTTGTTGATGAACTCATCTGGATCAATGGACAGTATTCCATCATGCTCACAAATGTACCTTTTAGATAGTAGAAAATCCTTGGTGTTTCAGGTGAATTACTCCGTGAAGAATACCACCCTTTGTCCTGCTCTTGTAGCCGTGGCTGATTCAGTTGAGGTTCTGGGCACTGGCAACCCCTACAAGATACAAGAGATTCACCCGGACGTTGCCTGGATTGGAGGGCTGAAGTGATTGTCTCGGCTGGACAACTTCTCACTGGATCATGAGAGGTTTATAAAATGAAGAGGGGCATAGATAAGATTGGTAGAATCTTTTAGCCCCAGGGTGGTAGAGTCTAGAACTAGAGGGCACAGGTTTGAGGTAAGAGGCGAAAAAAAGATATCTAAGGGTCAAATCAGTTCCCAAGATTTTGTCATACGGAACAAAATTTGCTCTCAGAATTTAGGTGAAGAAAAGTAAATAAATAAACTTTTTACTTTCAACTCTTATTTGTTTGTGCACACTCAGATGACGTGATTTTGGCTTTACATCATGAAAGATTGCAATACCAACTGATGTCTAACAAGGCAACACACTGCCCCTACGCCCCAGCAACACAAGGGTCATCTGTATCATCAATGATAAGGATACTCTTCCTCCTGTAACATCTTCTCAATAGTTGCTCTATTCTCTTCACTAAGAGAACTATCCAAAGTCCAGGACTGTAAAAAGACAAAAGGACAAATTACTATAAATTCACATTTATTCTTCAAGCAATGCCAAGCAATACAGATATTCCTTTTACTGCTGTTTGTAGCATAGTGTGCACCTCTTAACCTGTGCCAAGACAACAATCTCTCCCTCAATGTCAACAAGACAAAGGAGATTGTGATTGACTTCAGGAAACGAAGCAGTACACCCATGCCGGTATGCATTGATGTCGCCGAAGTAGAGATGGTCTAAAGCTTCCAGTTCATAGGAATAAATATCATCAGCAATTTATCCTGGACTAGCTACATCGAAGCTATGGCTAAGTAAGAACACCAATGCCTCTACTTCCCCAGAAGTCTTAGCAAGTTAGCATGTTCCCTAAATCCCTCACCAATTTCTACAAATGCCCCATAGAAACCATTTTGTCGGGGTGTATCATAGCATAGTTTGGGAACATCTCCATCCAAGACCATTAAAAATTGCAGGGTTGCAAATGTAGTCCAGACCATCACGCAAACCAAACTCCCTTCCATTGACTCCATCTACACCACACTGTATTGGCAAAGCCACCAGCATAATCAAGGATCAGTCTCACCCCAGTCACTCCATCTTCTCCCCTCTCCCATCAGACAAGAGGTACAGATGTTTGAAAACATTTACCTTCAGATTTAGAAACAATTTCTTCCCAGAACAGGCAACTGAAACATCCGCTCACCAGCTATGTGATCTGGATCTCCCATCTACCTCATTGGAGACTTTGAACTATCTTTAATCAGACTTTATTTGGCACTAAAAGCTGTGCCCTTTATCCTTTATCCTTTATCTGAAAACTGTGGACAGCTTAATTGTAATCATGTAGTTTTTGCTTTGACTGGATGACAAGCAACAAAAATTGTTTTACTGTAGCTCAGTACATGTGACGATATTACATGAAATTAAACTAAACTAATACAGTGACTATTCTTCAAAACTTCTTAATGGGGTATAAAACAATTAGATCATGCAATGTACTAATGTAAATGCAAGTTATTTTTTATTATTCATTGTTCAAACATCTAATTCATTACTTTTTGAGGCCCTAAAAAGGTAAATGACAAGGCATGTTGCATGAACTTTTGAAATACCCGCCATTTAAGGCTAAAGGATAATTTAGCTGAAGTATTTAAAATTGGCTGGATATCAAAAAACTTTTTTATTTTCTAGAAGAATCTACAAGTAGGCAGTCTTTAAATTAAAACTACTTAATTTGGAGGTGCATTCAGGAAGCACCTTTTCCCATTGTCACTGCTCACTAAGTTGAACAGTATGTGCTTCCAGCGGTTGTGTTCGGTGATCGCTTCCCCTTTAAGATGTTCAGGATTGACGTAAATTAACGAAGAGCCGTTTCAGCAGGAGTAGACGACTCACAAAGTTGCAAGTGCTTAAATTGCACTCTAATGGAGAAAAGTATAATCGGTGTCTCCATTGTGCACTTTTTTGTGCGTGAAGTCCACATACAAGACACAAAAACAAACCAGCGTACATTCGCTTCAGCAATAACCTTTCAGCAGAATTTTAATGGGCTATTTCCAGTCTCTACCTTTTGCTGTTTTTATCTGAAAGCAGCATTATCCTTTAAATTATTTTTCAGTCTTTTGACATTTTTCCCATCGTGTTTTCATTAATTTCATTTGCCCGAGAAAGCAATTTAAGTTAGATGTTCATGTATACATTAAAAAAATGGGCACCTGTAGTCCTTTCTCACAAAAGTAAAACCCTTTACACTGCCACTAAAACAGCTGGTGCCTGAAAGGGTATCTATAGCAAAGGCATATTTATACTGACCGAAGCACTCAGAGCTCTCAGTTTATAGGCAGCCACATGCGCATGGTTCGTAATTGTGGGTTCATTGCAGCAATTAACATATTAAAAAGGTAAAAATACCACAGAAACATATTTTTACCTTTTCAAAAGAAATCAAAATCACATACCACAATACTGAAGTTTTATTCTTACCAGAATGCCATTGTTACTTCTCCAGGAGGAATCCAAATAATGGTCCTGCAGGAACCCAGGAACTGTACCACTGTCCGTACTTAAAATACAAAAAATTGTTTAAAAATTGGTTTCACCGCTATGACAACATTTAAGCTGAATCCCACAAATGATCAGAATTATAACTTAACCTCCTGCAGAGCTTTTACCAGCAGAACTCTGTCTGATTGATAGACTTAAATCCCCCTTTTCAGGTGGGGAATTCTGTTGCAGCAGCTGAGGAAGAAACGTTGGTAGTTGGCTTGGGCATGATGGGTGTAGTCATCTAGCACAGGCACATCCTTGTTGGTCCACCACGTTGACTATCAAGTATACATCTGTACAAATCTATTTACCAGCAATATGGCCCATAGCTTTCCATGTCTTAGGGATTCAAATAGTCATCTGGATACCTAGATATTGTGAGAATACCACCTCAACCACTCCCTCAGGTAGTGCACTCAAAACTCCAACCACTGTGGGTGAAGAACTTTGTCCTCAAATCCCCTCTAAACCTCTTGGCCCAAACCTACTCAATAATTTTAGATACCTCTTCAATCTATCCTACTTATGTTCTTCCTTATTTTGTACACCTCTATCAGGTTTCCCCTCACTCCACTCAAACAAAAACAAGCCCAGTCTATTTAGTTTCTTCCCAAAACTGAAATGCTCATTCCCAGGCAATTACATATTTTTTATAGTGTGATGACTGGAACTGTTCATTTAAAGGCCCAATTAATGTTATATAAACATAACCTCACTGCTCTTATAATATATCCCAGGTAATGACAGGAAATTCCTCCGTTGCCTTCACCACCTTATCTGTGCTATCAGATTTAGCAATTGGTGTACATTGACGTCCCCCAGTTGCTCAGCACTTCTTAAGGTAAGGTTGGGGTGTGCTTTCATGGTTTCTGATCATAGGGGAAAGTCAGCGATCAGAGATTAGTAGGTCGCTAAAGGAATAGGCTTGTTGATCACATAAAGGTAGTTATTAATAATAACATTGGATCTTACAATAACCAACAAATGTGAAGCTGCATAAAGAGTGATTTTTTTCTGCTCAGCTCTATTTAAATATTTGGATTTCTTGGTGTTTAGAAACTCAAATGAACTAATGCAAAAGCTAGAAAATGGATAAAATGTGAAGCTTAATCCCCTATTTAACTGCAAGCTGAAGTTTGAAGTAGCGAGTGCCAGATGCATTGGGTTTTTTACTTTTAATGTTGCCAACCTGAAACTTCCAATTTTACTTGAATGGATTTTTTTTTAAATTGCCATTGTACAGTTAATTGCCACAGGTAGTTAAAACTATGATACACATCTTACAATTCACATATGGAGTCAAGTGTGATTTTGCAATTAACAGCTTGCAAAAAAAACCATGGTCATTTACTTGTAAGAATTTAAGAATACTTATTAACATTTTACCACTGGGTTTTAAAAATAACACACATTGGGACAACCTGCTTTCCTTTGGATAATTTACATTGTCTATTGGGTGTTAACGCCACCACGCAAGTCAGTTCTTGCTGGAGATCCAGATAAATCATGTCAATAACAATGGCAAGACAATTTTAAAGAGTTAAACAATTACCAGCCACTTTTGAAATTAGCCAAAAGATGCCAATTCAATGAACATTTTCCAAAATCTTTAATAATTGCCAATTTTAACTTCAGTTCTCTTTAAATTTGTTAACATTTTTGCAATTTTGAGGAGATCAGCTGGGAAGGGACCAGACCACAAAAACACCCAATTCTACTTGTAATCCCCTTTAATTTATTGGTATGAAAGAGATAAAAATTGTCTTATTTAAAATTGAATCCAAATATATGCACTGCTGGTTCTTATTTTTGGTGGGAAATCCCAGGCATCAGCCTAGAATTGTAGACAAAAATAATTAATGCTTCATATTGATAACTTTTGTTCCGAATCTTCATCTGTTGAAACTTCATGGGTGAAGTGTTCAACTCCCACTCTCTCTTCAAAAATGCTGTCTGACCCGCTGAGTTTATCCAGCACTTTGTTTTACATTAGATGTCCAACATCAATATCTTTTTTGCTTTTGAAACCCATAAGGTAATTTATCTGATTACAGAATACAACTGAATTCTGAAACAACCCTTGGCACCTCCAGCAATGCAAACTCAGCTAATGGACTAGCCAAGAGTCAACAAATAATCTGCTGGAGGAACTCAACAGTCAATAAGTATCTGTTGGGAGGGGGAGAGTGGGGAAAAAAGACGAGAGATTGTCAATGAAACTTCAACAAGTCTCTCCTCCCCCCCCCCCCCCCCTCCCCAAACACACACACACAAAATGTTACTCAACCCACTAAATTATTCCAGCAGATTGTGTTGTTCCAGATTTCAGCACTGCAGTCTCGTGTGGCCAAGAGTCAAAGTTTACTTCAGTTACGTATTCCGTGATGCGCACAGAACGTACATAAAACCATTCTTTATTTTGTTTGAAAAAGATCCCGCCTCATTTCATCCCTCGTTTCATTTTTCAGCTTTTACCCATAGATGAGCAAGTGTGAATTACCAGGAATTTAGTAACCACAAGCTATCACTCTAGCCCAGTGTGGCGGCGTTATCCCTTTTACGTGCAAACAGGTTAATGAACGCAAAGAACCGTTTGAAAAAGAACGGTACAGTTCATCTGAGCCTCGCACATTATCTCTCACCGCCACCAGAAACAGACCATCCAGTCGTTTCAACCATTTTTTTGGAAACTCGCAGAGTGCAAAGACAAGTGGCCGCTGTGTTTCGGCTACGACAGTTAAATATTTAGGGAGATATATCTAACTCCAAACCTCTGCCTCTCGGGGCTTGACTGCTGAGAGCATTAAGTCCACATTTAGTAGTTAATGCGCGGTTTTGCAGCCTGGCCGGTTTCTGCACCACCAGCACTGGGAGTGACAGCAACACAGTAGGGCAGGGGTGGGCGAACCCCACTGCCACTGTCACTGCCGCGGCCACAACCACAGGCTGCCCGCTGCTGCACGTCCTCGGCCTGCCGGACCTGGGGGTGCTGCCTGACCCTTCTCCGTGTCCCCGCTTACCCGAGGCTGAGCTCAGCTCCGTCTCCTTCAATATCCACATCCACCTCCTCCGCCATGTTGCCCAGCGGAGCCGCCGCTTCCGCTCTCCTCGTCACTTCCATGGCCGGCTCTGCAGAGGTCATGGTCCCGACTATTGGCGGCGTTCCCCATTCTGCCAGTGACTGTGCACTGCGGTTCGAATCCAGAAACCGCCCAAAACCTACATCTTTACACTATTTTAATAAGTACAGCTCCGGAATGCAACCCCACGCATCAGATTTATGCTCAAAGAACAGAACGACAGTTGATTGGCATCATTTTTAAAAAAAATCCCTCTTTATATTTTAAGTCAGCACTTCAAGCAAGATACAAATAATAACAACCACAATTTAATAATCTCAATGATGAGCTGTCACCGGTTCAGATGAAGAGAAAAAATGGAAAATACTCAAAACTGTACTTTATCTCTGGGCTTGTCTGCCAACGACATAAAATCGTGCATTATAATTAGATATAAAATATTAATTCATACAGAAGGAATCAGTATAATCATTGGCATTGTCAATCAGAATGAAAGTGCAAGATAATCAGAATAATGTACAATAGCTCTATTCACAAAGAAGATACATTTTGCAAATAAATTCTTTACATACATCCAGCAACGACAGTACTTTATATAAAATACTAAACGGCCTGTCCCACTTAGGTGATTTTTTAGGCGACTGCCAGCGACTGCTATAGTCGGAGCAAGTCGCCGAAAAACAGGTGACTGGACCCCCCCTACGACAATGTCTACGACAAGCTACAACAACCTACCACCTAGTCGACGTCAAGCTACGGCAAGCTACCGACAACCGGCGACCCAATCGTCACGACTCAGGACGTTCACCTACGACCGCACCTACGCCAATCTACGACACCTATGATCACACAGGCGACAACCTGCGACAACCGAAGTCAACCTACGTCCACCCGCGACAAGCTATGACCCTGTCGGCGACAACTGAAGACAATTCACGTCATTTTGACCTCCAAAACAATGGAATCACCCAATTTCCCTATAAAAGGGGGTGTAGGGTAGGGTTTTCAATCATTCTGCATCATGACTACCATGGAGCAACATCAGAGGGCATTGCTCTCACAAGAAGCCCTGCTGGTTGCAGCGGCCCTCATGCTTAAAGATCAGCAAGACAGAAGGACAAGAAGAATGGGGAAGAAGAAGCCCAAGTGGTCTGTGTGGTTGAAGCCCTTGTCCCTGAAGAGACCCAGGTTGGGCCAGTATGACAACCTGATAACTGAGCTCCAGCAAAAAGAGGAGGCTCCCCCCCAGAGCTGTTTCACGAGCTGAAGACATTGGTGGGTCCTCTCCTGGAGAAAAAGGAGACCTTCATGTGGAAGCCACTGGAACCAGGCCTGCGCCTAGTCATCACCCTCCACTACCTGGCATCAGGAGACTCCTACAAGAGCCTCTCCTCCAGCTTTCTTGTGGCCCACAACACCATCAGCAAGGTTGTCTGAGACCTGTGAGGCCATCATCAATGCTTATGAAGATGAAGTCATGGACTGCTCTAGTACACCAGATGAGTGGAAGAAAGTGGCACAGGGCTTTGTTCCCGGATGGAACTTCCAGAACACATGTGGGGCAGGGGACGGCAAGCATGTGGCCATCAAGTGTCCACCCAATGGAGGTTCGATGTATTTCAACTACAAGAAGTTCCATTCCATCTCATGACTGTGGTGGATGCAAACTACAACTTCCTGTTTGTGGATGGGGGCACACCTGGCAATGTCGCAGATGGTGGAATCTGGAGAGACCTCCCTTGGGGAAGCACTGGAAGGAACAGCAAGCTTTCCTGATCCAGAACCTCTGCCAGGAGAAAACAACCCTGACATCCCATACACACTGGTTGTTGATGACGCCTTCCCACTCAGGTCATGGATGATGAAGCCATACTCTCACAGGCATATGTCAAGGGAGCAGAGGATCTTCAACTACAGGCTGTCCAGGGCTAGGAGGGTCATGGAAAAAGGCCTTTGACATCCTCACCAGTAGATTCAGATGCTTGCTGACTATGATGGAGCAGGAGCCCAAGAATGTGGAGACTATTGTCTATGCAGCATGTGTCATCCACAACCTGATCCATACCAGAAGTACAGCAGCAGCAGCCATGGTGGAGGGTGACCGAGTGGACAACCAGACAGGCAACATCACACCAGGCTCATGGAGAACTGGAGGACAGGCTGCACCGATAGTGGGACTGGAGAGATTGCCAGGAAACAACTCCAACAAGAGAGCCAAGGACTAGAGAGACCATCTCTGCACTTACTACAACTCTGAACTAGGCAGTGTACCATGGCAGAATGACATGATCTGAAGAGCAGCAGCAAACAGCCCACACCACAAATAGAAGTCCACCACTCCAGGAAGAGAGCCCACAAGAAAAGCTCCTTTTCAGGGCCACCCATATTCTCCCAAGAGTTTAATTTTCAATACAGTGCAATGCTTGTAGAAACATAGAAAATAGGGGCAGGAGGAGGCCATTCGGCCCTTCAAGCCAGCACCGCCATTCATTGTGATCATGGCTGATCATCCACAATCAGTAACCCGTGCCTGCCTTCTCCCCATATCCCTTGATTCCACTGGCCACTAGAGCTCTATCTAACTCTCTTAAATCCATCCACTGATTTGGCCTCCACTGCCCTCTGTGGCAGAAAATTCCACAAATTCACAACTCTCTGGGTGAAAAAGTTCCTTCTCACCTCAATTTTAACTGGTCTCCCCTTTATTCTAAGATTGTGGCCCCTGGTTCTAGACTCCCCCAACATTGGGAACATTTTTCCTGCATCTAGCTTGTCCAGTCCTTGTATAACTTATATGTCTCTATAAGATCCCCTCTCATCCTTCTAAACTCCAGTGAATACAAGCCTAGTCTTTTCAATCTTTCCTCATATGACAGTCCTGCCATCCCAGGGATCAATCTCGTGAACCTACGCTGCACTGCCTCAATGACAAGGATGTCCTTCCTCAAATTAGGAGACCAAAACTGTACACAATACTCCAGATGTGGTCTTACCAGGGCCCTATACAACTGCAGAAGAAGTTGTGTTTGTGTTTGTTTTATTGATCAAAATATATGAAATTAAAATATTTGAAAGTAATGCTATGAGGCACTACTCTGAAATACAGTAGCTTCATACATCAATTTGCTGTCAATATGTCAAGCATTTCCTTTATTGATATTGAAACAAAAGTTTTAACAACAAAAAAGGTTGATAAGAACATACAACAGTGCATACAAAAATATTCTAATCACATAAAATTTGTATATATGTATTGTTTTTCAGTTATTTATGTACTCCCATACCCCAAGGAGGGCCGTTGAGTTTCAATAAACCAAATTTTAAAATTAAAACTTCAAACATAATACAAGTACAAAAACATACAAGACAGCATCATTTATGGACACATTACATTGATGGGTGATCAGATAAAAAAAACTCAAACTCAAGTCCCCACTTGCGTCCTGGGTCTCTGTTTTGGGGGTGCCCCCTGGTGTCACTGGTGCAGGTCTGGGTGTGTCAAGGCTGGGGTAGTCTGTGCATGCAGCTGAGAGCGCAGAGAAGCTATTAGATCTTGCAGACTGCAAGGCAGTGTATGTGGAAGTAGAGGCAACCTGCTATGACGGTGTTGATGTAGCCTGCCGCTGCTGTATCTGTGAGTATGACATCACTGGTGGTCCCATCCATGACTGTGGCTGCAACACAGATACATATCAATATTAAGTAGAAGGCAAATAAATCAAAACTTTTAACAAGCTGTGTGTGACAAAGAATTTCAAGTCCAATTCACAAAAAGTATTATAAAATTAGATACCTGGTGAGCCTGCTGATGTGGTGGTTCCGTCAGTGCCATCCGTTGTGGTGGTTCCATCAGTCCCATCTGTGGATGTCCCATGTGTCCCATCTGCTGCAGTGTCTGCAATACACGTGAACTCATTGTGAATATTTCACACAAAAACATAAATGTTAAGGTCAAATATTAAAGTCGAATATCCGCAAAATTCCACAAAGTTACTTTAAATATTTACCGCCTGGGAGAAGTTATGGGCCATTGTCATGGCAGCCATGGTGTAGTTGAACCACACGTTCTCTGGAATCTTGAGCAGCTCATTCTTTAAGAATTCCAGGAAGGTGTCAACAGCCCTCTCATGTGGTATCTGGGGCTGTGTCATGACCTGTCTGGCCTCCCTGGCCTCTGTTGCCTGTTGCATGAGCTGCAACATATATGAGTATGATACAGGCAAGTAAATTTGGAAAAAAAAAGATAGATGGATGGATGGATGAGAAGAGAAATCTGCCAAAAATGTCCCCAAAAGTACTTACCGCCTTGATCAGCTCCTGCTGACTTGCCTCTGTCTCTTCTACTTCAATTACTGTTGGAGTGGAGCTGGCCGTGGTCCTGCTCCCCTTGCTGTGCTGCTGATTGGTGGAGGGGGTGGATCCAGAGGTTCCCTCAAGTGGATCAAACTCCTCTTCACTCGACATACTGGGCAGTGGCTTCTTCTTGTCAAACTCGAAGAAAATAAATGTGTTTTACAAACTTAAGACCATCAGGACCTGGCAAGCAAGATGACAATCAAATTATCAATTTCACAATAACTATATATTGTAATAATTATCTTCTTGATGCTCTGACTCCTCTCATCTCGTACTATATGTGAATTGATAAAGCCCCATTTGTCAATGATCCACTGCTACCTCTGGGTAAATTTTTTCCCACCAGACCCTGACTTGTTCGCACTCTGAGACAGCTTGTCATATCTTGTTCTCTGGCAACACAGAATTGGGCATCTGTGTAAAAAAAATACCAGTGTGAATTGCCTGCCCGCAAGAGAATGGAAGAGCTACTGCTAGAAACTTGCAGGTTTTTACAGACTGTATGTTACCACATATAAATAAAATACACAGAAACCCCCTCCCCCCAAAATACAAAATTACAACAGGTAGGCAAAATGTACAGGCAAACTTGCTGGTGGCTTATGGCACTATTATCTGCCCACAATTTCATGTCATGGCAAACAAGATGACAAACAAATTTTTGTTTTGATTATATTTATTCTGGATAATGAGACAGCAGCTGCTACACAGCATGAAGTTAGTACTTACACGTGCAGTTAGGGAACTCAGTGGCCTTGGTGTTAAGTAGTGAGTTCTTCCCGTCCTCATTTCTGTAATGTTGGTGGTTCTTGTCATGCAACTCTGGGTTTGACTGATACCACTCGACCAGCTCTCCTACTTGTTCCCTGCTGAACTCGTAAGGAAGTACCTTGGGTCTCCTGACAATTGAGCCATCAGTGTCCTGAGCATCATCTGATGCTGAGTCTGGGTCAGCACCTGCAGCAGCAGTACCTGTAGTCTTGGCAGGGAGGCCAATCCGGGCTGGGGTGGTGGTGGGGACAAGGGCCACCTCCCTGGTCTCCTCCTGGGCCACATCCTCCTCCTGGGTACCCTCAGCCTCAACCTGCCTGGTGGGTGGGGATGGGAGTTGGACCCTGCCCTGGGGCTACCCCTTCCCTCTCCTTGGAGGCATGTTGCACTATTCGATGTCCAATGTCCACAACACTAAGCGCACAATGTCCACGCACTATAGTCGCCTGACCACGGGCGTTTCCCACGGAGGCGCCACTGACATAGCCTGACGTAGCTAATCGTGTCAACTGTCACCAATGGTCACCAGCTGTCGTAGGTTGTCGCCGGTACGGTCGTACATTGTCATAGATTGGCGCCGATATAGGCGTAGATAGACTTTAATCATCAGCATCGCGACTGGCTGATGTACCTTGACTTCTGTGGACTTGGGTTTTTCCAATGCCTGTCGCAACGTGACTTCTCTTGACGCTGGTACCTTTCGCCAGTTGACATAGATAGTCGCCAATGGAATTCACTGAAGTCAGCACAGGCGACAACCTACATCACCTGGCGACAACCTACGGCAGCACCTACGTCAGGAGACGTCAAGCTACGCTTATTGGCATCAAACCCACTGACACTGACTGTCGCCAAAAATCTTTCAACATTCTGAAAATCCAGCGGCGACCAGAAAGACGCTACGACTCTTTGGGCGACTGAGACTACTCACGACCATATAGGCGACACCCGGGCGACCATGTGGCGACAGCTTGGTCGCCTGTAGTTGCCTAAAAAAAAATCGACTAAGTGGGACAGGCCATTAAACATTTTAAAAACTACAAACATAATTATATCTGTTTATCATTTATATATCTTCATCCGACGAATAGCAAGACAATCCCAGAATTCCAGAAGTTTCTGTCTGTAAAATAGACTCCCGGGAATTATTCACGATCTTCCCAGTCTGCATTTGTTCTTCGTCTCTGTGCAACTCTGTTGCTGTGCCACAGGAAGAGGAGGTTTGCAGATTTGGTAGCCGAGACAGAAGAATTTTGGTCATATGGTGCGCAGGCTCTCCCATTGTGTTTTGTGAAGTTAAGTGCATGGAAAATCTTGGTGGATTGCGAGCAGAATTAAAAGTCAGTGGTTTGTCCTGAAAGTCAGGGTTAACTACAGAACAGTCATAGATAACACCATCTGCAATACGCGGGCTGAGGTGGAGCTTTTCACTTCCTTCGTCAGATTCCTCAATATCATTTTCATGAGTCACAACTTCTACTTCATTTGATTGAGGCATGCATGGTTGTTTGAAACTCTGTAACGAAGCTGCAAATAACAAACCTTAAATTTACAAAACAGAAAACTGAAGCAATTAATCCAAAATGCTAGAAACAGTAAAATTGCCAACTTAAAGGTTAAAATCTTCAGGATACAAAAAAAATGTTTGTTAAAATAAGATGTCTACCTTTTCTATTATAATAAATTTTAATTTCAATAACAATTATTTGTCCTGATATTTACACCAACATTATGTAACATCATGCAATTATTAAAATTTAGATAAATGCACAAAAAAAGGTCATTCTTTTATTGTCAGTAAATCTAATTGAAAGGCCATAGTTTTGTGAAGTTAGTTAATAAATATCCACAAATACCAATTATTTAAAAAATCAGTATGAAATTATGTTTGTCTAAGGACTCTGGACACATGATTTGAAGATAAATTAGCATGTGGCCAGAAAGCCTCATAATGGATAATGAAATCATCCAGATTTACACTGCATAGCAGAACTACTACCTACAATGGGAGGCCATCAGATAATTATTGCAAATGAGATGTCTCCATCAAATGACAAGAACTGGATTTTCAAAGATTGTGCGACTCTTTCAGAGGATAGAGAAGCCAAAGGCCAATAGATATAGTAAAAATCTGACAATCCATCAACTGTTGAAATCGCAAAGGTTCTGCATTTGGTTAACCAGGTAACGTCTCGTGCACTTTCAATCAATGCCCTTAGGGTTGAAAACATTTGTTTGAGGAAGTAAAGATGAATTAATAATGCCGATTAGAGGGCTGAAAGTGATATTGAGCTGGAGAAAGCTGGACGTGAACAAATGCGAGTATTAAAAATGTGCCAAGATTCTAAAATTAAGTTGTAAAATATTTCTAATAGTGTACTGCACATATCCAATGGCTATTTTTCAAATTTGTCTGAGGTGTAACCTTTGATACCTTGTTGGTTGATAGTTGCTGGTCTTTTGCGGGTGTAAGCGCGGGGTTTCCAAGGATGCTCCTTGTGGGAAGGATCTAAATGACGCAGTTTCCACAAGTAACACCGATACTCCTTCTGAAGCTCTTCTATGTGGTTCTCGAATTCCTGGATCTTCCGTTCGGAGTAATGGGATAGTTGCAATTGCTGAATAGCAGAGAAAGCATTTCTTATTTATTACATATTTTGTTAACACTTCAGTTTCTTACTAAAAAACACAAACCCAGACCAAAAAAAATGCCCAAAGCAATAAACTGAAATATATTTTTTCTCAATGAAAGCAAAAAGAGCATGTACATCAGTTAACAAGGAATTATGGGAAAAAGCATAATATACTAACTAAAAACAAACCACTACAGAATCTAGAAATGTAATACAAAATTAGAAAATACTGGAAGCAGGTCAGGCAGCATCTGTCATCCTCAAGACAGATGCTGACTATTTCACACTTACCGTAAAAAAAAATCCTAATGAGACTTTTTAGACACCAGCTTTGCTTTTATACGTTTTCATTCTTTCAACTTTGTTCATTTGAGCTATTAAACATTGCACGGTATGAGCAGAAGAATAGGGAAGATAACAAATGTAAATGTAATTTTAAATGGTTCACACTAAAAAAGATAAAAGGTAATTTAGTTGAGGATGGGACATTTGTTCCCTGCAGTGAAATAATTCTACTGGTTCATAGATTTTACAGCAGAAACATAACATTTTACCTGCAGGTAATACTCAATCTCAGACTTGATACTTGGAATCCATTTCTTCACGTCAATGGCTGAATTCAAAGAAGACTACAAAAACACAGAAAACATTCAAATTACTAGACATAAATGATCACTAAATTGAAGCCATCATATAATAATAATTTCACAATCAAACGGGCAGCACTGTGGCGCAGCGGTGGAGTTGGTGTGCTTATAGCGCCAGAGACCCGGGTTTGATCCCGACTACAGGTGCTGTCTGCATGGAGTTTGTACTCCCCCCCCCGTGAACTGCGTGGGTTTTCTCCGGGAGCACGTTCCCTCCCACACACCAAAAACATACAGGTTTGTAGGCTAGTTGGCTTGGTAAAAATTGTAAATTGTCCTGAGTGTGTGTTGGATAGTATTAGTATGCGGGGATCGCTGGTCGGCGCGGACTTGGTGGGCCAAAGGGACTGTTTCCACACTGTATCTCTAAATCTCTAAAACTACAAAGTGTTTTACTGTCGTGTCCCAAAATTTAAAAATGAAATTCTTACTTGCAGCAGCACAACATATGCGTAAACAAAGTACTCTATAACACCATAATAAAAAGTTCAGTATATTAAAAAGACAATTGTGCAGGAACACTTTTCTAAACCTATTTTAAATCATGCATTAAGGACTTGCTAGGTTATAATGGAAGCAAGATAGTGTATTTCTAAGTTTATTTCTAAACATCTTGTTTAAGTTCTGAAAAAGAATTATTAGATGAATTCAAAAATAATTCATAGATTTGGAAGTGCTTTGACACATAGAAGTTATGAAAAAAGTCACATAAGTGTACGTTAATTACTATTCCTTATGTCATTGATGTTTAAGTCACAAATGAGCCTTTGAAATGAGCATGGTTTGGTTCTTCCGGTGAATGAACAAAATTGGTATGACTACCATTGGTACAGCAATGTTAAATGTGTATATTCATTTCAGAAAGACAGAATAAAAGAATGGTGGATGAACTCATTGGGTCAACAGCAACAATGGAGGGAAAAGATGTAGTTCGATGTTTTGAGTCAAGTCCCTGCATCAGGACTGAGAGGGAAAAGAAAAGATTGCAAGTATATAACAGGGCGAAGGGAGGCAAGTTGGAGACTGGTAGGTAAAGGTGGAACTAGATGAGGATGAGATGGGCAGATGAAGACATTGGGGAAGGAGAAGTGAAGAAAAAAATAAGCCAGTGTATGTGGGAAGATAATGTGGGAAGAGGGATGGGTTACCTGAACCAAGAAAAAGATGTTCCTGTCATTGGATTGTAAGCTATAAATGATATGTTGTTCTTCCAATTTATATTTGGCCTTTCTATAGCAATGGAGGCCAATGGCAGAGATGTCAGCAAGACAGTAAGAGGAAAAAGAAAAAAGACAAGCAACTGGAAGCTCAAGAAGGCCATTGCAGTCAGAACGCAGAAGTTCCGCAAAACAGTCACATTCAAAAATTGAATGGTTTATCCAAGTGCCAGTATTGACAAAGTCGTTTTATTTCCTACTTTGGATGATGACAAAAAAAAAAATGTATATACGACAGGAAAATGTTCCAGGTATCTTCACTGGAATACAAACCAAATTTGGTTGGTAACATGTTGACGGATCATAAAGGAAAACTAAATAGAGAATTAAAAAATAACACTCAACAATCAGCACTTTTAGGAACTTTTTGCACAAGTTGGACCACAATAATTTTGTATCAATTCTGCAACCAAATATGTTGTGGTTCAATTACGTAATGCAAGCTGTGCATACCCACCAGTTTGGGACGATTTTGACGGATCTCTTTTATACGACCCTCTATTAAACAGAAATAAAGTGATTAACAATCGTCAGACAAGATTAAATTCTTCAATTCTTATCCAGATAAATTTGCATTTATGTAACATTTATAATGTAAAAATTTTCTAAAGTTCTTCATAAAAGACAAAAAGTTGACTTAGAATCGCAGTGAAATACAACAAGTAACTAAATGTTTGTTCAAAGTGATAAACACTATTGGGTTTTAAAGGAGGAGAGAAAAGCAGAGGTTTGGGGATAGAGTTCCAGAAGCTGATTCCCAATTACTGTCGCCAATGGTGAAAGCCTGTATTTAGAATGCAGGACAGGTCAAAATGGTAGGACCAGATATCTCAAATAATTGGCAGTGAATAGGTTAAAAATTACCACACTAGAACGTTTAGAGGTTCAACGTACAAATGTGATTAGTGGTCTATGGAGTTCTTACAGAATGCCTAAAAAACAAAATTGACAACAAAATTGAAACAGTAAATCTCCAGCTTTTGATTGTTTAATCACAGTTATAAATCAGTATGTATTTTAGAGAAGCCATCAGTGACAATAAAAAAACTGTGAAATAGGTATAAAATACTGAAATTAGACCAGCGTGAAATAAAATGAACATGCAGCAAAGTAACAATCTATTATTCCCATTGAAGAGCCTCTGGCTTTGCTGGGACTCATGTTAAGAGACTGTAAAAGTTGAAAACAACAAGACAGGGCTATTTGGTTGCAATGGGAAACTGTGCTTGAGCAGAAGAGCAAGTTGTTAGTACATCAATAAGAAATAGCCAGAAGCCTAAGTTAAGACAATCCACAGGGAAGTCTTCAGAAACAACCAATCCCATATTCCTCTACATCTGATTAGCTTGGTATCAATAACTAGAATGCAACCTGAATGGTGAAGTGGAAATAGAGGTAATTACTAAACCCTGAAACAGATGAGCACCTGGGATTGAGGTGAGAACCTAGAATCAACACAGGAGAAAAGAAGGGAATAAGTTTGGGATTCAGAGAACCAGAAGCCTGACTGAGGGATCACCATATGTTCAGATTGTGCAAGCTGATTGCTGAACTTCATCTTTGCAGTTGAGGGTTTGAAAATGGAGAACTCCATAAACCATTAACCACTCTTGCCTGTACAACCTCAAAACAGTTTTCAAAATGAAAAGGTAATCCATCCATCTGCTCTCAGGTGTTATTTTTAAATCGGGTGTCAGAAATGTTTCTCTAATCAGTGTGAATTTAGTTTAATAGGCTCAAGAAGATTAGAACACATGAATTAAGAGTGGGCTGTTCTGTTCCTTGTGCCTGCTCTGACTTTCGAGGACATTGTGTTCGACTTTCCCTATCAGCACCACTTCCCTATATTAACCCAATGTTTTTTAACAGTGTTTAAAATCCAACAGGTTCCCAATTTACCTCAAAGGAGGATCATGAGAATCTGTAGTCCTCACCTGGTCTATGTGCAACTCCAGGCCCACCAATGTGATGGGCCATTAATTGTTTGCATGGTTAGGAGCAATAACAAATGGACATTAAATGCCATCTTTGGCAACTTGGGTATTTTGTTCTTTCACATGGATGGATAGAAATCCAATAGATACATATTTGCCTAGAATCCTAAAAGTCTGGGAGGCACATTACCTCCTCGTTTAGTCACTCAACCATCATCCAGTTGGCGTCATCGCTGATCATTCAAAGCAACGCATTAGCTCTTGCCACATTATCCCATCACCAACTTCCAAAATCTGATACAAAAACTAATTTTATCTGTATCTTCATGTACGTCTGAATCATTTACAACTTGGAAATAAAGACAGAAGCTTTTGTTCATTAGTTGTGTGGTGTTTGGAAAACAGTATCATATGATGATTACGATATGCTGCACAAACACACGACCAGGCTGCTGGTACCCCCATAACAACACATAATAGGAAGATTTCTTACAAAAGTAGTGATGAGACCTGCATTGAACCATGAGGTGTAGAGAGAGGGAAAAATAGCACGAGGCCGGGTGGAAAGGAGAATTTGGGAATGGGAGCAGGGAATTAAGTTCCTTCAGCCTGTTCTCAGGCCAGAAGACACAGGAGCAGAATTAGGCCATTCAGCCCATCGCCATTCAATCATGGCTGAACATTTCTTTCCTGCCTTCTTCCCGTAAGCTTTGACAATTAACCTCGGTACACGTGACAAACTAAACTACTTAGATTTGTTTATGGCAGCAAAGGTATTGAGAACCTAACAAAAGCCCTGCCTTCCCAAACATGCGTTGTTATGCTTGGAATCCAATTGAGGATTCTGCCCTTTGTAGGCACTCCCTTATGAATGAAAATGTTAAAGCAATCATATTATTACATGGTTCAGTGGGGAGTGAGCGACTGAAGCAATGTACAGCAACTGCCTGTGATTGCTGTTATGAAAGTGCTGTCGCTCAGCACCAAGATGTCCAAGGATGTACCCTGGCCTGCAAGGCTAAAGTTAAGCAAGACTAAGCACTTATAGTCTCTATCCAACCTCACGTGTGATGAAATTGTAGTCTCCCCCTCCTCGCTTGGCTGCACAGCACACCCGAGTCTGGAGATTTCTGCTTTGTAATAAATTCAATGGCTAGACCTTGACATTTCTCATTTCACCCCGAAATGGCATAACCCTTATTCTGAGATTATCGCTTAATTTATATAATCCTCAACAAGGGGACACATCCTCCCGCATTTTCCCTGTTAGAAGTCAAGAACCAGATCAACCGTGAGTTTCAATAGTGCTCCAGTTGTCTGTTGGAGAAGCTACTCTGTGCATGCAATCAATCCCAAGCCTCAAGTGGCGGGACACTCACTGTATGTGCCCACAAGCATTGGAAACCCCCGCGGCTCTCCTCACGCCCACATTCACTGGCTCACAGCTTGATTGTGCACGGTAAAATCAAGCAAGGCCAAAAAAAGAAATGCTGGAGAAACTCAGCAATGGATGGTGCTTCTGACCCGCCGAGTTCCTCCAGCAGTTTGTTTTATTTTGCTTAAGATCCCAGCATCTGAACATTCTCCAGTTTTCATTACCGTCCTTCTCTTTCTGCAACCACAGTCGGTTCAGTTTCCCCAGCATCTTCTCTTCGTTGCGGGCCATCGTTGCCTTTCCGCCGGGTCCTCCTGGTTCCTGGTAGTCACCCCCTCCGAGAGCTCCCCCCCCCCCCTCCTCCTCTACCAGTAGGTCCTCCTCTTCCCGAGAGCTCGGTCCTCCGAGATCCTTCTCCACGGGGTCCTCCTGTTTCCCGAAAGCCTTCGGTGGGTCAACGCCAACGCCGACGGGCGGCGCTGCTGCCGCTGGCCGTGACGTCAGTGGGAAGGGAGGGCCTGGCCGGGCCTGGGGACAGCGACTGACGAGGAGTTGCTGCTGTCGAAGCTGCTGCTGCTGACGCCCTGAAAGCAGCCCGGTCATTGCTCTGTCGCGATGGATGTCGCGCCGCTGCAGAATTCCTGGACAATAGGGCCGTGGACCTTGGAAGGGGAGGTCCAACAGTGTCCTTCCAACACCTTGGAAGGAGTCCCAGAATGAATGATACTGTATTATTATCACATGTCACAGTGAGATCCTTTGCACACACAAGTATTGCAAAGAATCGCCACATATAGGGCGCCGACAAAGATGCAAAGTATTCCATTTAGTCCGCAATGTCCGCAATGTCCCCCCCCCCCCCCCCCCGCCATAAATCTGCTTTCTGCATAAATCTAATTTACTTCAACTACTTCATTCACTCATGCCGTCACACCCAAACCACCCCCCTCCCCAGGTAAAAATCCTTGTAAATCTTTTCTGAACCCTTTCAAGCTTGACAATATTTTACCTAACACCTGTCCCTATACCTCCCTCACTTGATCCATCCAGGGATCTCAGCGGTTCTTCCAGGTGAGACAGAGGTTTACGTGCACCACATAACATCATCTACTGCATTCACTGTTTCCGATGTGGCCTCACCATCTGCGAGACCAAGTATACACTCGGCAACTGAGTCGCTGAACACTTGCGCTCAGTATGCCAGGGCCTGCTGGATCTCCTGGTTGCTAACCATGTTACCTCCTCTTCTCGTGCCCAAACAGACCTTTTTGTCTTGGGTCTCCTCCATTGCCAGAATGAAACCACAAGTAAACTGGAGGAACAGCGTCTTATATTCTATTTGGGTAGCTACAGCCCCATGGTATGAACATTGAATTCTCCAATTTTAGGTTACGTTCCCCTCCCAGTCTTGGTTCTGCACACAAATCAGGAGGAAATAACATTTCAGAGTACCTGAATTCCCCTCAAGAATTTAGTATATTGATGAGCTCAGTTCATCTAACTCAAGAAACATTAGTCTCTTAACAAGTCCACCATACCAGGAAAAAAATTGGTGAAAATGGCACTTGTAGAAGTCCACGTGTTATATAAACACTCAGTTTAATATTTAAATGATACAGCTCAACAATTAATACAAGAAGGCAAGGTGTGTGTTAACGTGTTGACTGTGAAGTGAAGGCTAGCTCCGTCGTAGGCTGCACACCGCCAGCAGAACACTTAGGTTGGCGTTGATTGGTTGGTCCAATTCACGCCAGGTCCACGCGAGTGCTTGAGTTCGACGAACGATAGTTCAAGACCAAAATGGCACGGCCCACCACATGACCCCCCCCCCCTCCCAGAACCAGAGTTTTGGAGGCGGTTAGGCTGTCGAGTGAGGCGACTTGATCTTGTGTACGTGTCTCCTGCGTTTGGTGTTACAGCTGGTTGAGTTGAGGGTGGGTTTGGTCATGATGGTGGACGCCCTCTGCAGCAGGGTTGTGCCACCTGCACTAGTTGGTCAATGTCCAAGTGTGCCGGCTTAATACGGTCCACGGAGACAGTCTCGTGTTTGTCGACCATGTCGATGATGAAAATCGTGGCGTCGTTTTGCAGTACTCTGAAGGGTCCATCGTAAGGCTTTTGCAGTGGAGTATGGTGGGAATCTCGGTGAAGGAAGATGTACTGGCTGTCCTGGAGGTCGGGTGGGACGTACGTGGTTGTGAGACCGTGTCGGAACTGGAGAGAGCCTGCCCACCTCACGGAGGCGCGTCAGCATGGTCGTGGGCGGTTCTTGATGTCCAGGCACTGCCGGTATGAAGTCCCCTGGGACCGTAAGCGGGCTGCTGTACACCAGCTTGGCCGATGAAGTTGCCAGGTCCTCCTTTGGGGCAGTGCGTATCCCCAGCAGGCAACTCGTCTATCCAATCCAGGCCCGTGAGCCGGGCCTTGAAGGATGCCTTCATATGCTGGTGAAAACGTTCCACTAGGCCGCTTGCTTGCGGGAGGTAGGCCGTTGTGTGGGTCAGCTTAGTGCCAAACAGCCGGGCCATTGCTGATCAAAGCTCGGAGGTGAACTGCGCACCTCTGTCAGAGGAGATGTCTGCCGGCACGCCAAAGCGGGTGATCCAGTGGGTGGTGAGGGGATGTGCACAGGTCGCAGTGGAGGAATCCGAGAGCGGGGCTGTTTCCGGCCATCTCATGAATCTGTCCACGATGGTGGAGATGGGTGACACCTCTGGATGGGGCCAGCGGTCCAACGATGTGGTCGAAATACCGGTGTGTCAGAGCGAAGTCCTGCAACGGCGCCTTGACGTGTCGCTGAATCTTGCCGGTTTGACAGAGGATGCATGCCCTGGCCCAGTTGGCAACCTGTTTGCACAACCCGTGCTACATGAACTTGGCTGCCATCAATGCCTTTGTTGTCCGGGTGGAACGGTGAGCTCGGCCATGAACCATGTCGAAAATCCGGTGTCGCCAGGCACCGGTGATGATGGGTCTTGGCTGACCGGTAGACACGTCGCAGAGGAGTGTGGTGTCAGCGGGCCCGAGTCGCACATCCTCCAACAGCAGGCCTGAGATGTCGGTGCGGTAGGCGAGCATCTCTTCAACCTCTCACTGGGCGGCCGCCATGGCCATGTAGTCGACACCTGGGGCCAAAGCATGGATGTCATTGATGGCAGTGTGGGACAGCACATCTGTGACCTGGTTGCTCTTGCCTGCGATGTGCTGGTCGCAAGTCATGCATTCTGAGATGTAGGTCAGGTGGCGCTGCTGTCGGGCTGACCAAGGATCAGCCACTTTGGCAAAGGCAAACGTGAGTGGCTTGTGGTCGGTGAAAGCTGTGAAATCCCTGCCCTCGAGGGAGTAGTGGAAATGCCGGATGGCCAGGCAGAAAGTGAGGAGCTCCCGGCCAAAAGTGCTCTATTTCTGCTCAGTGACGATTGAAAAAGCCGAGGGGCTGCCGGCTACCATTGATCAGTTGTTCCAGCACTTCGCCCATGGCTGTGCCAGATGTGTTGACCAAGAGAGCTGTTGGTGCGTTGGCCCGCGGATGTACCAGGATCGTCGCCTTTGCCAGCGCCTCCATGGCGTTATCGAACACAATTGTGGCTGCGTCGTCGCAAATGACCTCTTTCGGCTTGTTGACCAGGGCCTTGAACAGCGGTTGCATGATCGTGGCAGCTGCTGGCACGAAACCGTGGTAGAAGTTGACCATGCCGACAAAATCTTGGGGTCCCTTCACAGTAAAGGGTTTGGCAAACTTGCGAATGGCCTCGACTTTGGTCGGGAGCGGGACCACTCCGTGCTGGTTGATGTGGTGGCCGAGGAAGTTGATGGAAGTGAGGCCAAACTGACACTTGGCAAGATTGATGGCCAGGCCATGCTCGTTGAGCCTCTATCGGAGCTGCCGGAGGTGGGCGTGGTGTTCCTGGCGAGAGCGGCTGGCGACCAGGATATCGTTGATGTAGATGAACATGAAGTCCAGCCCATGGCCCACCGTGTCCAAGATCTGTTGGAAAGCATGTTCATGAGGCTTAAAGGCATGCACAGGAACTCAAATAGCCTGAACAGGGTGATGAGGGCCGTCTTGGGGATGTCGTCTGGGTGGACCGAAATCTGATGGTAGCCGCTTACCAGGTCGATCTTGGAAAAAACCTTGTCACCGTCCAGGTTTGCCGTGAAGTCCTGGATGTGAGGGACAGGGTACCGGTCATGTTGTGACCTCATTGAGACGGCGGTAGTCCCCACAGGGTCCCCAGCCCCCAGACACTTTGGGGACCATGTGAAGCGGGGATGCTCACGGGCTGTCTGTGCAGCGCACTATGTCCATTTCCTCCATCTTCGCCCAGTTGGAGCTTGTCGGGGGCAGCCTGCATGCACTTGCATGGATTGGCGGTCTGGTGGAGGGGCTATGGTGCATCTCCCCATGCTTGGGCCGGGCTGTTTTGAACTGGGGAGTTATGATGTCAGGGAAATCGGCCAAGATCCTTGGGTATTCGTCGTTGGAAAAGGTCACCAAGCCGAGGTCGGGCGCAGTCAATTCGGCGTGGTGCAAGGCGATCGACTCGAACATCTCAGAATTGAAGAGACATTGTCCTTTCACGTCAACCAGCAGGGAGTGCACCCGGAGGAAGTCAGTGCCCAGCAGCGGTTGTAAGACGTCGGTGATGGTAAAGGTCCACTTGAAGCGACAGGAGGTGAAGTTGAAGTTGAGCGGGATCGTGCGGATCCCATCTGTTCTGATGTTGCTGCTGTTGGCGGCGGTCATGGGAGGCCCCTTCTTTCCAGAACGAGTGTCGGTGTCCAAGGGGTGCAAAACACTGACATCCACTCTCGTGTCAATGAGAAAACGCCGCCCCGAATGACAATCCCAGGTGTAGAGGAGGCGATGTTTTTAGCCAGCTGCAGTTGTCGTTACCGACGGCCGGCTGAGGCATTTCCCAGATGAGTGCAGGGTGGTTGGCATCGGTGGGCCTCGGAGCCCCACCTTTGGTGGTAGTAGCACCACTTGTCCTTGTTGGCGCCATTCGTGACTAACATCACTGTCGCTCCTTCCGTGGAGGCTGGGACTGCCGAGGCACCACCGCCACCCGACTGATGGTGGCTCCACCCTGCTGTATGGCGTTGATTTGTCGGTCCAGATCATGCCAGGTCCACGCGAGTGCTCGAGCTCGACGGTTCGAGACCAAAGTGGCTCGGCTCGCCACACATTACACTTTATCACATACATCCTTCTTTAGGTAGTGAGACTAGATCTATACAGATATATTATTCAGGATACAGTTTTGCTAGTGTATTCTACAATTCGAGAAACGCATTTCTAATTTTGCACTGAAATTCTCTTACAAGAAAGATTGACTTACACATTGCCTTTCAACTTCCTTGATGCATCTGTTAACTTTGTGATTCCCATTTAAGGCTACTCATGTCCCGGGGAATCTCAACATTTTTCATTTGTGGAGGCTCCATAAAAAGTACTATTTCATAAAGAGTGCTTTATCTTTACATTTTTTCTCCCATAGTGAATGATCCCATATTTCTCCACATTATTATCAAACGTCATTCCCCTGCCACTTTACTTGGCTGATCTATATCTCCCTGAAGTCTCTCACTGTTCTCTTCACAGCCCATGCCATTACTTTGCTTTTTATTATGAGCAGACTTGGGTATTTTACATTTGGTGATCTCTTCCAAATGATTGATACAGATTGTGAGCAGCTGGGCGCCTGTGCCGTTCCTGCAGCAGCATACTTCCGACCAGAAAATAATACGTTTATTCTCACTGTCTGCTTTCTATCTGCTAATCAGTCTTTAATCCACCCAGTTCATTCCCTCCAATCCCATGTGCTTTACTTGGTTTACTCTTCTGCATCACATGCTAAACTACAAATCTACTGGCTTGCCCTTTTGTATTCTGCTAACTGCATCCACAAAACACTCGTAGGTTTGTCAGATAATGAATTCCTTTTCAGAAATCCATTTGGCAGCCTAATCCTATTATTTTAAGTGCTCTGTTACCACATCCTTTACAATACATTCCAGCAGTTTTCTTACTCTGATGGCAGGCTTATTGGTCTATAGGTATCTACTTTTTTTCTCCATTCTTTCTTTAAAGAGTGGGGTTACATTAACTCCTTTCCAAGAAATCTTAGAAAATAACAACTGGTGCATGCACTGTTTTCATTAACCTGTTTTTAAAAAATGGATGCAGGTGATCCTGGGGATTTATTTTCTTTCAGTTCCATTAATTTCTGCAATATTTTTACAAATTTCACTCATTCTAATTTCTTAGAACTCATTTATTCTCAACATGTAGTTCTTCACTTTATCTTGGAAGATTATTTTTGTCCATAAAGACCGATCCAAATAACTTCAGATTTCACCTTTTCCGGAACTGCAATGCAACACCACAGTATGCGTTCTATGTTGTGGAAGTTTGTAGGTCATTTGAGACATGCCATATTTCCTCAGTCTCTTCAGTAAAGAGAGGTGTTGGTGTGCCTTCTTGGCTGTCACATCAGTGTGGTGGTGTGTTCACAACAGATTATATGTAATATTAACACCAAAGAACTTGAAGTTCTCAACCATTTCTTCTTTGATACCATTGATGCTGATTGAGGCATGTACTCCACCATATATCCTGATGCCAATCACTAGCAAACAGCACCTCACCCAAGTCTTCTTCCACCCCTCTGACCCAGTCCTCACCCCTGTCCTGTTTTTGCCATCTCCCCTGACCTTCATATTTCCAATACAGAATGGTCTGTCCACAACAGAGGCCTTATCTTTGTACCACTCTACCCCAACCTCAACTAGTTCCGGGTTCGCTTCTGGGCCTTTTTCTATCGGAAGGAGTTTTCACTGCCGAAAGATGATCCTTTCTCCCATCTCCAACATTCTTCCTCCTCATAGATTCCGCCTACTGGCTTTCTACCCTCTCTGGACCTTTTTATTTCTAACTGCTGGTGAGACATCAAGCGTCTTGACTTTTCTACTCCTCTTAGCTTCTCCAATCTCTAAAAGCACATGGTGATGGTGAAAGGTTGTTTTCAGACTAGACGCCAGTGACTAGTGGTGTGCCTCAGGGATCAGTGCTGGACCCTTTGCTCTTTGTCATGTATATCAATGGTTTGGATGAGAATCCACGGCATTATTAGTTAAATTATAGATAACACTAAAATAGATGGTATCATAATAAGTGAAGATGGTTATCAAGATTCACAGCGGCATCTCGATCAGTTGGGGAAGTGAGCCGAGGAATGACTAACGGAGTTTAATTCAGATAGGTGTGTTTTGGGAAGTCAAACCAGGGCAGGACCTTCACTGAACAGTAGGAACCTGGGGAGTGTTGTGGAGTAGAGATATCTAGGAGTCCCTGATAGTGGTGTCGCAGGTAGATAGGATGGTGAAGAAGGCTTTTGGCATTCTGGCCTTCATCGGTACGAAATAGAGTATAGAAGTTTGGACATTATGTCACAGTTGTACGAGATGTTGGTGAGGCTGCACTTGAAGTATTGTGTTCAGTTTTTGGCACCCTGCAGGATGATATTAAGATGGGTGCAAAGATGATTTACAAGGATGTTGTCAGGATCTGTAGGCCTGAGCTTTGAGGAGAGGTTGGGTAAGCTAGGATTTTATTCCTTGGAGCACAGGAGGCTAAGGTGTGGTTACAAAAGTGTATAAAATCATGAATGGAACAGATAAGGGGAATGCACAGTGTATTTTTCCCAGGGTAGGGGAATCAAGAACTAGAGGCCATAGGTTTAAGGTGAGAGGGAAAGGTTTAGTAGAAACATAGGTTTTCATAAACATTTGATTTTCTGACTAATTATTATATCAATGAAAACATGATATTCCATACCACACTATCCAATTACAAATGAAGTTTCATGAGAAACCAAAGAGACTGCAAAATTAACATAAAAGTTGTATTATTTGAATTATAGCTTCATAGCAGGAACAATCCATTTTCTTCCTGCTTGTCTGATGTATAATTCAATATATTATCATACATAACCAGTGACTTATTGGGCACGTTATGAACAAGGACCAAGAACACCAATGAAATGAGAAAAAATTGCCAATTTTTTAATGTTTTACTTTTTCTGAAACATAAACACCATGATGTCATTGAAAAGGAAGGACCAGGATTACAAGAGACATTTAATTGAAAGTCACTGCTGTACTGAAACTCTGCAAATATAATTTGAAGAATGAAACATCAGTCTTTTTTGCAGAAGCACGAGAACACAAGGAAATGGGAGCGGGAGTAGGAGTAGGCAATCAGGTCCACGTCTGCCCTGCCTTTCAATATGATCATGGATGATCTATGTGCCCGACTCTTCTGTGCCAGTCCATCATAACCTACAATTACTCAATGTTTTCAAATATTTATCTACCTCTATTTTAAATAGATCTAATGATCTGATCTTCACCACCCTCAGGAATAATGAATTCCAGAGACACAGCACCTTCCGAGAGAATAAATGTTTAAGTACCTGAGTTGTCAATGAACGGCCCTTTTTCAGCTATCAACAACCAAACGTTTCATTTGAAATCCTTCAGGAACTCAGTAATCTTTTATAGGATCCTTGGAATTAATATTTCACTTGGGATTTAAATATATTGTATTTGGTGTGCAGTGAAAACCGACATGATTTGCTAGAAAGGTTTTCCACATTCTGTATTTTTTTCTTGTCCTTTAATAGATGTTTTGATTGTTTCTGTCTCAAAGGTGCTCTGAGGATAAGCTGAATATTACATTCAAAGGGGGAAGGGTTAGTGGTTGAGGTGGAGTAAATCCTAACACTACTTGACAACTTTGCACTGTAGACATAATTACTTATATGGCTTTTTGGTAAATCTGAGGTGAAATTAATACATTTTATATCCTTTAGAACTACAGCATAAAATTAAGGTTTACTAAAAAGAAATAGAAACTCCACTCAGAAACAGTAAATGTCAGTCAATAATATTTTAAATATTACACATCCATTAATATTATTTATCATGTTTGTATGCATTTAAATATTTGTAGTTCTTCCATTAAATTATATTGGCTTTTACTCAAAAAGGAAACTCCAATTGTTGTGCAGACAGTAGCCATGTTAATGTAAAAAACAAACATTAATAAGATACTAACATCCTTCATGCCAGAGTAAAAATAAAAGTCGCAATTCATATATAATAATCTCACAATAATGTGAACAACATCACAAGAACATTTCTTGCGGAACCAAAATTAACTCTCTACACAGCAGAATTGATCAACATAATGATATTAACTAAATGGGCTACATATATCAACCAGATCAATGTAACTGTTATGGACAATGGTTCAACTGAAGTATATTTATTTGTAAATAACACAGATAACAATTTATCGAACCACCAAGTTAGCCACAATGAATAGTGCAGCTTCAGGAAAAAAAGCCTTTTTTTGCCCATTTTCACCCCCCTCTTTGGGGGTGAATAGTCTGAAAATGCTATTGTTCGAGAATGAAGTGAAATGAAATAAATGAAGAGCCCATTGTAATTTATCAAAGTGATGAATATTGATATTAAATTGTGGACATCTTCAGCATCACACCTAAGCCTAATCTTGGCCTCAGGCCAATGCTCAATTACCTGAACAAGGTAATCAGAAACAGGAGGAATGGAGTATCCCTCCTGTATATTCTCTCTCCCTTCTCCCTTCAGGCTCAGGGTGGTGTAACTTCTCACCTCAATCTAGCTGAGGTTGATTATCTCAGCAAAAATAGAGAGGGAACTCGAACCAAATTGGTGTATACATTGCAGGCCATACCAAGCACTACCTTGACCAATTAAGCCATCAGTGAAATTGAAGTTATTCTTATCTAGTTAACATCATTTTCTTTCTCAGTAATATTGCTATTTGTTGGTGGTTATCTGTGTCTCCACTTTCTGAAACTTGAAGGGGGGTCTTTTTTAAACTATTTGTAGAGTGAAACTTTGGTTTTTCACCATCAGACCAGTTGATTAATTTCCGGGCAGCATTGATGTTGCCTGATTTGCAAGCACAATGCAATGGTGTGTCTTTCACATTGTCTAAGGCATTAATTGAAGCTCCATTGATCAACAACAATTCTACCAGGCCCGCATCACTATGCTCCGATGCAAGATGTAATGGTGTTTTGCGCCAAATATTCTTATCATCAATGTTTTTACTTTTCCCGGCCAATAACAGTGCTTTGACAACAATGCTATGACTTTTGCTGGCTGCATAGTGCAGTGGAGTATTCCCATCCATATCCTTTGCAGCACATTTGGCTCTTCTGCTTAACATGGTTGATACAAAGTCCAAATGACCTTCATTGGCAGCCAAATGGAGTGGGGTCTTTTTCTCTTTATTTACTGCATTGGGATCAGCTTGGCTTGACAGAAGTAGCTCTGCAACGGAGGCATCTCCAATCACAGCAGCCATATGCAAGGGTGTTCTCATCAATCTGTCTTTCGCATTCACATCTGCTTTATTTTGAAGGAGACATTCTACTGTTTCTCGGTTACCTCTTTGTGAGGCAATGTGCAAGGGTGTAATTGCTTCTTTAGTGATGGCATTGACCTTTGAACCTGCTCTGATCAAAGCTTCGATAATTGGTGGCTGATTATGAAATGACGCAATGTGCAGAGGTGTTTGATCACCACATCCAATAATATTTACATCCATCCCCCCGTCAATTAGCAGCTTTGCAACAGACAGAGAACCAGCCTGAGCTGCAAGGTGTAGTGCGCTGTTCATATTTGGTGTCCTTTCATCTAAACGGGCTCCTTTAGTGATCAGGACATTGACAGATTCTGCATGCCCAAGTTCTGCTGCCAACAGCAAAGGGGTGTATTGCATTCCATTTCTGGTGTTGGTATCGATGCCCTGCTCAATTAAAATATCCACAGTTCTGTGGCGATTTTTCTGAACTGCTTTAAAGAGTGCATTGACGAGAATAGTAGGGCTAATCCCACTGGCATGCTGCAAGATCAGTTTAATCAGAGATTGATTATTACCATTTAATGCTGCGTCAAACATATCAAGATCAACCTTGGCTCCTGCCTCCAGCAGTACGTTCACAGTTCTGAGATGTCCCAGGGAGATTGCATGAATTAGTGGGGTCCGGTTATTCGTGTCCTTTGTGTCTACAGCAGCTCCATATTTGAGAAGAATTTCTGCTATTTTACTTTCATCTTTGAGAGCAGCCAGATGCAAAAAAGATTTCTTCCTCTTATTGCTTCTCGCTTCTTCTTTCAACATCAGCTTCACTATGGGGAAGCAATTGTTCTGGGAAGCCAAGTGCAGTGGAGTTCTGGATTCTGTGTCCAATGCATAGATGTGTGCCCCGGCTTGGAGAAGGGCTTGAACTGCTGCTGTGTGCCCTTTCTCCGCAGCCCGGTGAAGAGGAGATTGTCCTTTGTTATCCCTTACCTCTAGCTTTGCTCCTTTATTCAATAAATATTCAATGATCCTAACATGTCCATGGGAAGCTGCAATGTGCAACAGAGTTTCATTAGAAGCATTTATGCCATTAATGTCACTGTGTCCAATGGCTTTATCAAGACCAGTCAGATTTCCTGATGCCACAATCTGATAGAGCTGAGCCAGCTCATTGTGCACTTGTTGAGTTCGAGCAGCTGGCTGGAGCTTTTGATTTGACTCCTTTTTAGATGTCACACTTTGCACAGGCTGATCAACCTTTTTTGCCGTACTCTTCGGGATTTCATCCTTATCTCTCTCCAGAAGATAACCAACAAGTTGTCTCTTGGCATCTCCAAAGCTGCTTGAAACATTACTGACATAGCTTCTGATGTAGTTGTAGAGAGCTGGTTCAACATGCTTGAGGCAAGGATAGAAGAAAAGTCTGCAGGCTCTCTCACCACAAGAAACCAACAAGTCCAGTACCCTGGTGTTCATTTCCTCCCGTGTCCTGTAATTCAACACAGCGATTCTTTTTTCCTGTGAAATGACACGATTCTTAATCAACCAATCTAGAAGGTCGTCGGTGTTGATAATCCCCGCTACTAATTCCTTTTTCTTGCTCTGGAGAACTTCAATTGCATATGGATTTGTAAAAATACCTGTGCTGTGTATGGGCATTGTTGCAGGTCGACATGAATCTTAAAGGCTTGAATAACACCAGAAGAGTTTATCTTTTTGGCAATTGTCAAATCTTGAAGTAATGAAACAACGCATTTTGTTCACGATGTGGTCCGTGGCTGAAAGCCAGACATTGTTAAGCAGTTAAAATGTTATTCTCAGAGGCTCACCTCACAGCAGTCTGCAGCTTGCATGAGATGAGTTCTTGAAGGAGTCCTTAGTTATTCCACAGTGCCATGGCAACCAGGTTAATAACTTTGTCCCGACACAAAAATAACATTAAAAATGTTGTCAAACAGGTCAGGTTTGATCTGCAGAAGAAATATTTGAGGAAGTCCTTGATATTTTGAGGATAAAACTGAAATAAAGTACCTTCGCTCTACACTGTAAGCCATTGCATTTGTCATCCGGTAATCCTTATGTTAGTGGGCTGATAGAAGTGACGTGGAAATCTGTAGCCTAGTTACTGTTGCTTGGAATCCTTTGTGTTGAGAAGCAATGAAAAACAACAGCACACAACCATTGCCAGGAGAAGAGTTCCTCAAACTGTTTGTGGAGTATACACCCCAAAAAATCTACAGTTGGCTTTGTTGGGACCAACTGGTGGTTCGTTTGCTTCTGTGTTCATAAAATGGACTTCAAATGTATATCCTTTCAGCAAGTGCTCCAAATCTGATTGCACAGTCTGTAAGTTAGCTAAGCAAACTACACGTTAGCAGCTTTGAATTGTTGTACCATTCTGAGAAATATGATGCGATGTTTTTAAAGTACAAAGATATATGTTGAACCAAAAGCTGAAAATGTATTTTATAACCTGAAAACATAATTGTGATGTTGAGAAAACTGACCATGAATGGAAGCGTGATTCTGTTGCCTGATCACGGAAGCCTCAATATGCTGCATGTGCTCAGCAGGCAGTCAAACATGTTGATAGTGAAAACCTGAGTCAACCTTTTAAGTACATGACTTTTCAGAAGGAAATGGTATAGCTTTAAATGTTCAGTCGAAATTTTCAATATGCAATTGTGTCATGCAGTCTGGGGAATTTACAGGATTAAGATGGTGGTGGAAGGGAGAGAACATTTTAACCTAATGAATGAGCTAGAAAGACTATGGGATTGAGTGGAATGTTGTTCAGAAAGACTGAGTAAGGAGTTAAAATGTAATCTCGGTATTGTTATCAATGTCCCAAATAGGTTGCGGTCGGCTCTGTGAAACATCAGCAAGTTTAGAAGTAAGATTGTTATACCAGCAAAACCTTACTGGTTTTAGAAGGTGCATGATATGGTAAACCAACTTGATCTCTGGCTCTGAAATGTGAACCTGTGCAAAGGTTGAAATGCGGCTTGTGAAGGTCAGGTGAGAATAGATTCAATCCTGGTTTCTTGCTCAGTCTCACTAACTAACAGTGATCTAGTCTTTCCTGTGCACACTTAGCACAAGGCAGTAACTTTGAGGGGGAAAAAGAGAAGGTTGTTGAGCTTGGGTCAGTGAGTGAATGTTTAGGATATTGTTGAAATGGGAAATTTAAAAGTTTATAATGAGGGAGAAAGCACAAATCAAAAGGAAATGAAATCATATATCTGTTTACTTTGGAATTAAGCAATATTGAGATGAATTTTAAAATGGCCTATCATTTTTCCCATTAATGTTCACTGATAATCTTGTCCAATAATGTGCATGAGTCATTGTTGGGGATGGGAACCCATCATGTGTTAATGGGAGGGATTTGCAGACGAGACTTTCTGGTTTTGGTAGTAGAGTTTTACTGTTAGCAGCAGAGATTTGATGAGATCAAGTTACAATGTGCAGGGCAAGCCCAGTGGATGCAAAATGCACGCTGATGTGCAAAATTGCTGATTGCCATGCAGCAAGATGACATAACAGTTACTTTGGTACATGGACCATTGCTGGAGTTAGCTGGAGTGTAAGGTATCGCATTTTAAAGATGTTCAGAGAAAACTTGCATTCTGCAATAAGATTCTTCATCAGTAAATTCAGCATTCAAAAGTCAAGCTTGAATTTATTCACATCAAACATTGAAAGTGTGCATTTTAGCCATTGCACTGGTTCACATGCTAGAACCAGAAACCTGGCTGGTTTTCCATAAGTATGCAGAGGACTGTGTACCAAAGAAGTTAATGTATGTGTTTCCACAAGCAGAAACCATGGTTGAACTGCAAGGTCATCTCCCAGGTGAAGTCCATGTTTGCAGCGTACACGTGGTATATGACCTTCGCAGAGTTATTCGTGATGCCTAGAGGAAATTCCAGGCCAGGCTGGAGTGGCAAGGCAAGGACAGGGTCACCTTTAGATTATGGCATGGCTTGCACATGCTCGCTTTGAAAAGAAGGTCAGTGGAAGAACGTCACCTGCGCCATCAGTCTCGGGTGCACCTGCACCAATGGTTACTGTGGCAGAAGCAAGATTGGCCTTCCTAAGAGTGAATCCGCAGAGCGCAACTGTTCTGGATGGAATCCCCAGTCCCCGTCCGCATTCTTAGGACCTTTGCAGACCAGCTAGCAGACCGTTAACATCTGACATCTTTAACCTCCCATTACATTCTGAGATCCCCATCTGCTTTAAAAAGACCAATATCATCCCAATGCCAAAGAAAGGTACGTTAGTGTGCCTTAATGGCTACCATTCAGTTGCTCTAATGCCCACCGTCATGAAGTGTTTCAAGAGACTGGTGATGCCTCCAGCCCTCCAGACAGCCTTGATCAACTACAGTTTGCTTACCATCACAAAATGTCCAACACAGATGCCATCTCCCTAGCCTTAAACTCCCTGGCCATCTCCCTGGCTCTGAAACACCTAAACAACAAGAACACCAGTGACAGGTACCTATTTATCATCTATAACTCCGCTCTCAACACCATACTCCATTCCAAACTCCTGGACCTAGAGACAACTCCCCCCCTCTGCCACTGGATTCTCGACTTTCTGATCCATAGTCCACAATCAGTGAGGATAGGTGACAACACATCATCCACAATATTTCTCAACACCCATGCCCTGCAACAATGCTTTCTGAGTCCCCTACTATACTCCCTATACACTCGCAAAGGTGCAGTCACATTTGGCTCTAACACCATCTATAAGTTTGCAGATGGCACAACTGTAGTTGGGCGGATCATGAACAAAGACGAGATAGAGTACAGGAAGGAGATGCAGAATTTAGTATTATGGTGCCAGGACAACAACTTCTCTCCCAATGTGAGCAAGATGAAGGAGCCAGTTATCAACTTTAGGAAGTGTGGTGGAATGCATGCTGCAATCAGCCTCAAAGGGGCTGAAATGTGTTTCAAGTTATCAAATATTGTTATTAAATATTGCCCACAATCTGTCGTGGTCCAACAATACCGATGACTCTACTTCCTCAGGAGACTGAGGAAATCAGCATGTCTCCTGACGCCTTCCGTAGGTACTGCCACGGCAGATGTCTTCCGGAGGTAGTTGAGAAGCCAGAGCCTCGCGGTCCGGCGGTGGAGACTCGTGGGTCAGAGCCTAAGCAGGAGCCTCACGGGTCGACGAAGCCCGTGGGCATTAGTGCTTGGGTCTATGGAGCCCGTTCGGCTGGGGCCTGTGTTGGAGCCACAGAGGCATCCGGAAAGGAAAGGACCTGGCAGCGTTAGTGGAGAGGTCGGTGCGGTGTCTATGGTGCCGAACAACGGACGAGGACAGTCATGCAGAAGTGAGGACACCGCTGCCGAGGGAAGGAACAGAGGAGGACCCAGCATGGGGGGACTGCCCCGATGGAGGGGGAAGAACAATGGAGGACGCGGCGTGGGGGGACTGCCACGATGGAGGAGGAAGTACAATGAACAATGGTGGACCCGGTGTGGGGGGACCACCGTTAGGAGGGGAATGAAGGGATGAAGAAAGGAGGACCGGGGGGGGGGGGGGGGGGGGGGGGATTTGTAACTTTGTAAGCACCCTTTATGGGCAACTATTTGCATACCTTGGGTATGGAAGCAAAGAATTTCAATGGGATGTCACATGTGACAATAAAGTAAACATATTGATAGTAAAGTCAATTCAATTCCTATGACCCTCACAAACTTCTGTAGATATACCATAAAATGCATACTATCGGGTTACATTACCGCTTGGTTGGGAACAACTTTGCCCAAGACCGCAGGAATTGCAGACAATGGTAGGTGTAGCCCAGTCTGTCAAACAGACCAGACACCCCACCATTGACTCCATCTGCACTTCACGTAGCCTTGGGAAAGCAGCATCATACGGTGGCGCCGTAGGGCACGGTGGCGCAGTGGTAGAGTTGCTGTCTTAAAGCGAATGCAGCGCCGGAGACCCGGGTTCCATCCCAATTACGGGTGCTGTCTGTACGGAGTTTGTATGTTCTCCCCGTGACCTGCGTGGGTTTTCTCCGAGATCTTCGGTTTCTTCCCACATTCCAAAGACGTACAGGTTTGTAGGTTAATTGGCTTGGTAAATGTAAAAATTGTCCTTAGTGTGTGTAGGATAGTGTTAATGTGTGGGGATCGCTGGTCGGCGCCGACACAGTGGGCCGAAGGGCCTGTTTCCGCGCTGTATCTGTAAATTGTAAACTAAACATTATCAAAGGTCTTTCCCACCCCAGTCATTCCTTCTCCTTACCGCTGTCAGGCTGAAGATACAGAAGCTTGAAAGCACACACCACCAGAGTCAGGAATAACTTCATCCCCTCTGTTATCAGGCTTCTGAATGATCCTTCCATAAGCTAGGGTACTACGCTGCCTTAAATGATACTCCTCTACCTTATTGCGGACATTGGGCATTGTCTCTGAAACTGTTACATTATAATGCTAGTAACTATATTGTGGTCACTGTATCTCTCCCTTCACTCTACCTATTTTTTTTAAATTTGGCTTGATTGTATTTATGTATAGTATTATCTGATTTGATTGGATAGCATGCAAAACAAAGCTTTTCACTGTGCCTTGGTGCACATGGCAATCATAAACCCAAATGTACACCTTTAATGCCCATCTTTCAAAACCACAAAGGCATGTTACAGCACCCTTACCGTTGAATTACTTCACACAGAACAATCTCAATTAGGATATTGTTGACAAGACAGCAATTACATCTTATTCAGTCTTTTAGTGCAATATTCCACTCAGTCCCAGTCATTTATAGCCCTTTAACAAGGTCTTCCCTTTGCTGCAGCATGCACCTCTCTTAAAAAGTGACATTTTACTTTGCAGCACCTGTTACAGCAGGACTATCAGTATTGTCACTGCTGGTTGCCTTTTTAACCCCATCTTCAGTGCATAATTTACTATGTGTCAAGGAGGAATACTGTTCATTTCAGTACATCCATATTGTAGCCCTTTATAGCTACGAGGTATCATGGTGTCACATTACGGTTGTCAGATTACGATTCTGTGTGTGCATGCAGAGGGGTCAAGCTTAGGGGAGGGGACGGTGACAGTGAAGGGAAAGATTGCCAGCTGCAAGGATGAAACTTAATTAATCAAGGATAAAGCTGTTAACATCAAAAAAGTATCTGATTTTTTTTAAAGTACATTTAAAACAAATTAGAATGTGGCACTTTTGCAGAATGGGCAAAAGCTTGAAACTAATGACACTACTTCCATATAACAACCAATTGCACTTTGTACACTGTAGTTGGAAACAAATTATTTTAATGTTAGGGATCTACAACAGGCTCCCCATTTCCATTTTGTTTTTTTGCAGACATAAGATAATTCCACTTTGAGGTTGTGGGGAGTTTAAATTCCATTTGGAATATTTTGGAGGACCAAGAACCAAGAACCAAGACAAAGACAATGGGGATATAGTTAGTGCAACCAAGTCTGCTCTTTGGAATAAAGCTGTTGAGAGGTTGGATATGGCCAAGTGGAATGAAGGAATACTACTTTATATGATCAAACCATATGTAGTGATGCACAGGAAGGATGTTGATTTACACTGAAGATAGACTCAAAATGCAGCATCTCTGGAGAGAAGGAATAGGTGATGTTTTGGGTCAAGACCCTTAATGTCACCTGTTCCTTCTCTCCAAAGATGCTGCCTGTCCTACTAAGTTACTCCAGCATTTTGTGCACATCTAGCAATGGATGGCTAATCCAGATATTTGCCAATCCACTCGTATTTCAATTGTGTGAATTTGAGGATATGAAACATGAAGCTGTTGAAGGGCACAAATTCAGGATGAGTGAAAGTAAAGTCCTAGTAGAGACAGGTATTGTACCTAGAAAAGAAAGGGCCAAGAGAAAGATAAAAAGGGTGTATCCTATCCTATAATGGAAGGATGACAAACAATGTTGGATTGGCACCTCCACCTACTGATTAGTCCAGACATATCCAGGTTAATTGAAGTTTTACATTACTGCTCAGAAAAGACAGGAAATATCAAAGCCTAACGTTGTCTTGGATTTAATAGCTGAGGACAATGCGGATATTGGTGTCTTATCATATCATATCATATATATACAGCCGGAAACAGGCCTTTTCGGCCCACCAAGTCCGTGCCGCCCAGCGATCCCCGTACATTAACACTATCCTACACCCACTAGGGACAATTTTGTTTTACATTTACCCAGCCAATTAACCTACATACCTGTACGTCTTTGGAGTGTGGGAGGAAACCGAAGATCTCGGAGAAAACCCACGCAGGTCACGGGGAGAACGTACAAACTCCTTACAGTGCAGCACCCGTAGTCAGGATCGAACCTGAGTCTCCGGCGCTGCATTCGCTGTAAAGCAGCAACTCTACCGCTGCGTTACCGTGCCGCAAAAGTCTTTCAAGAGTACTTTTGATGACAAATTTATAAAGTTAAAAGTTGATTTAAAAAACGTTTCTTTTTACTTAGAGCTTACTCATTTATTTTTTTCTAGTTTTCCAGCAATCTGTGTCACGCTGAATGTGCGAAAATTAACATTTATGGTTGGAATGTTGCTTTAAGTAAAGGTGCAAAATATTTCCCATGGTGGCTACAGCAGTTTTGCATGACCACCAGAGGTCAGTAGTGTGTCAGGGATTGACTGTGATGCCTGACTAATTGATGATAAGTTGAGATATAATTAGACATTGACAGATGGCATACTTGCTATATGTAACACAAAGTGTCCCCATAAGTTGTCTACATCTTCCCCTCCCAAGCAATTGCCTTTCTGCTAAAAAGTAATTTCCAAATTAGATGAGAAAGAAACCAAACCATAGAAACCAAATTTAATACAAATATTTTTAAAAGCAATAATTATACATTTAAGAGGTTAAGGTAGAGAATACAAATCAAGTAAAACATCACAATGGAAAGAATTGTTTTTTAAATTCCTTGTGAGGACAATGCAAGCACGAGCTACCTCAATTTGTTCTGTTTCATTCTACATCAGAGTAACTCGATTAAAGGATCTCTACAAGAAATGCAGCCACAAGAAGGCAGCTAAAATCATAAAAGACCCATACTTCTCTGGCCACAGTCTCATCTCACTGCTACCATTGGGAAAAAAGTTACAGGAGCCTGAGATCCATAACTTACAGGTTCAAGAATAGCTTCTTGCCATCAACTATCAGGCTCTTGAACCATCCTGGACAACCCAAGCACCAACCTACCTCAGCACCAAACTACTATTTACTTTACTAAGGTTGCACTACATACATAATTAAATATTCTGGACTCATGACTCTTGAACCTCAACTATCCTGGTGAAATGTGACAACACGGTGGCATGAGAGGTCCACGTATCTAGCACGTTGGTGTGCCAGAATAGCATGGAAGGAAGGGAAAACCTAAAAACACGGAGCAGCAAAAGACAAAAAATAATGTAGTAAAGTAAGAATTTATTTTTCTTTGCTTTGCTCTGCTTGAATGATGGTGGAGGTATATAATATTATTTCCAGCAGTACTCCCCTCTTAATTTCTTTTAATTGTTTGTGCACTTTACTGAGGTTGCTTGTCTTATTTCCTGTTGCTGATTGCTGAATTATTCACACAGATCTGGCAGCAAGTTTTAGAGAAACAAGTTTGTTTCTTCAGTAGTTATATTTGTTAGAATGAGGAGCAAACTGCACATGAGACTCTTTGGTTTTACAGACAACCTCTCAGATTACAACATGCTATTAAAGGGGTCATAAACCCTCTGGGACCTTACTTTACAAACTGGGACAGGCCTCTCCAAACAGCAGGTGACTAGTGGTGGTAAACACAATTATAAAACAGTTTTACTTCAGTGGTTGTAATTCATCTGTATTTAAATATTGAGGGGAGTCCAAGAAACAGAGGGAGTTTGATGAGCTGGAGCAGTAAGGCTTTAGACAAGATCCCACATATTAGGCTGGTCCAGAAGGTTAAGTGATAAGGAATCTGTTGGATAACTGGATCCAAAAATGGCTGGTTTATAGGAGGTGGAAGGGAGTGGTGGACAGGTGATTTTCCAACTAGATGTCTGTAACAGGTGTTGTACTGCAGGGATTGGTTCTGGAACCTTTGTTTGTAATACATATAAATGACCTATATAGGATGACAATATAGGTGATTTGTAGACCACATGAAAATTGGTAGATTCGTAAATAGCGAAGAAGGTTATCTAGATTTCTAGAGAACTACAATAGGACATAGATCAGTTGGATAATTGGACGAAACAATGGCAGGTGGAATTTAATCCAGCTAAGTATGAGGTAAAGTGGTTTGGGAAGTCAAATTCTGGTAGGACATTTCGACAGGGACATTATGAGTGGCCTTGGGTTGCAAGTCCATGGCTTGCTGGAAATGGCTATGTAATTGGATAGAATATTGAAGAAGGCATTTGATATGCATACATTCCATAGGCTTCTTTTGTGTCCATCATCAATGTTTCAAATGTTACATCACTGTACCTTAGGCTGAGGCATTGAGTATAAGAGACGAGTTTGAATGTTGCATCTTTACAAAACCATAAGAGATTTGGCCTGTTTATATTTTAAGGACCTTTCTTTTTTATGTTATTTTTACATTTTAATACTGTTTTGAATCGTTTAGAATATCAGAAATATTCACAACCGGCTAAATTGGGAGCATTCACATGTCAAAGCACTGAAGTAAATCACATTTATCTAATTGTGGTGGACAATTATTAACATGTTTGTAAGTATTAATAACTATAGCTATATGTGACCTGTAATAAACAGCAATGATTATTCCTTCAACTTGGTGTGGACTTTTACTTGGAACATCCACAGAACATGAAGCCAAGTTAATTTCCCCTTCATGCATGTGATCCATATCCCTCCATTCCCTGCATATCCATGTGCCTATCTATCAGCATCTTAAATGCCACTATCAGATTTGCTTCCACCACCATCCCCTTCAGTACATTCCGGGAACCCACCATTCTCTCTGTATAAAAACCTACCCCACACATCTCCTTTAAAGTTTTTCCCTCCGACCTTACAACTATGCCCTCTAGCTTTTGACATTTCCACCATGGGGAAAAGGTTCCATCTGGCTCCATGCCTCTCATAAATTGAGGACTTCCCTCAACCTCTGACACTGCAGAGAGAACAATTCAAGCTTGTCCAGCCTCCCCTTCTAGCTAATACCTTCTAATCTCGCAGCATTTTGTTTAACCTCTCTGCAACCTCTCCAAAGTCTCCACATCCTTTGTGTAATAGGGCGACCAGAACTCTTCATACAATATTCCAAAGTTTTGTTCCAAAGTTAACTATAAAATGTAGAGTATGTTATCTTGGTTTTAAAGTGTGTGGAATAGAAGATTCTGTAATGAGTTAAAATCTATTTTGTTTAGCCAGCAAACAGTGATAGCAGATGGGCAAGGCTGAATTTGCAGACACTAAATGATACCAATTCCCAGACTGATTACTCAGTCTTCACTGGTATGACCTTTTGCGACCTTGCTGTAATAAGGTCAGCTATTAAGCTCAATTAACAGCCGCAAGCAGTGGGAACCTTGAAACTTTATGTTCTTAGAATACTACCTTGTCCACTGGAGTGTTAACTGTGCATACTATTCATATCAACCAAGTGATTGTTTTTGTAATTAATGTGATAAGATTTATGACACCTTTGCGACAAATTTACTCTATTGAAGTGACCAATATTAGTTATAAGCATCATTTACCAGGAAAAGCTTTCACTTCAGAGCCCAACAATCTTACAAGATTTCACACAACTTCTGTCACTGATTCTTAAAATTGAACAGAAGGGAAGATGTCTTCTAATTTAATCAGTGGGTAAATCTAAATATGTTTAGTGTGGGTGAGTCATTCCGGCCAGAAAATCCTGATTTTGATATAAATCAGTTACTACTAATCCCTGTAGTAAGTGCCACCATTGCCTGATCTTTACCCTCAGCGGAGGGGGGTTGTTTCGGGATTATTCACACCGCAACTTCGGGGGTGCTCTGTGCTTACGTGATGCTGAAGTCACCACTAATTTATCTCGGATAGTCTTTACCATGGACTACCATTTACCAGTGACTTTACCAGTCACTTTACACCTCCATCCTCACCTGGAAGGTCTCAATACCCTCTGGTTCTTGCTTGAACAAAGACTCAATCAATTTCCCTCTACTAACACTCTCCTCAGTCTGGCGGATATTGTCCTCAACCTGAACAACATCTCCTTTGACTCCACTCACCTTCTTCACATTAAAGGTGTAGCCTTTAATGAGCACTCACATGGGCCCCAGCTCTGGCTACTTTTTATTAGTTATGTCGAGCAGTCCTTGTTCCGAGCGTAAACAGGCACCATGTCCCCACTCTTCGCTACATCAACGACTGCGTTGAAGCTGCCTCCTGCACCTGTTGATTTCATTAACTTTACCACTAACCTCCAGACCGTCCTCAAATTCACTTGGACTATCTCTGACACCTCTCTTTATCTTTCTGTCTCCATCACAAGAGACAGGCGATCGACTGACATCTACTACAAACCGAAGATTGACACAAAAAGCTGGAGTAACTCAGCGGATCGCAGCATCTCTGGAGAAAAGGATTAGGTGACATTTCCGGTCGAGATCCTTCTTCAGACTACTACAAACTGACTGATTTCCACAATTCGGCCTATTATCTGCCAGGCCTTATCCAAGTTCTCCTCCCTTCCAGCTCCCCCCCCCCCCCCCCCCCCCCGCCACACAGTACAATCAATGTGAAGAAGGGTCCCAACTCGAAACATCGCCTATCCATGTTCTCCTGAGATGCTGCCTGAGTTACTCATGCGCCTTGTATCTTTTTTTGTAAAGCATCGCCTGCAGTTCCTTGATTCTTTATTTTCTGAATCATCTGTTATGTCCTTTCCAATAACCGCTTGCTGCTGAGAAGTATTGTGGTTACACGAGGGTGTAAGAAGGCTATTTGCAATTTTTATCAAAACAGGTTTCAGAAGCGATCCATCTGTTAGATCCAGCCTGTTGCCTGAAGCATTTGAAACTACACGCCTCAACTCAAGGCAAATTGTGAGCTCCCCATAGTACAACCTGGCCTATTCACAAAATGCTGGAGTAACTCAGCAGGTCAGGCAGCATCTCGGGAGAGAAGGAATGGGCGACGTCTGAAGAAGGGTCTCGACCCGAAACGTCACCCATTCCTTCTCTCCCGGGATGCTGCCTGACCTGCTGAGTTACTCCAGCATTTTGTGAATAAATCGATTTGTACCAGCATCTGCAGTTATTTTCTTATACAACCTGGCCTGTCAGGTACTCAATCTGAGAGAGCCAAAAACTGAGCCCAACACAGACCTGATTAATGCCTCCACTGTCTGAATATTCTCATTCCTTAGCGAGTGAGGGAACATGTATCCTCCCGCTCTGTGCACTCTAGGTATTGGAGAGCCAGCCACATCTGGCGCTGCCAACAACTTACTCATATGATGAGCGAGCCTACGTCAAATGTGTAGAAAGGAACTGCAGATGCTGGTTTAAACCGACGATGGACACAAAATGCTGGAGTAACTCAGCGGGACCGGCAGCATCTCTGGAGAGAAGGAATGGGTGACGTTTCGGGTCGATACTCTGAGTCTGAAGAAGGGTCTCGACCCGAAACATCACCCATTCCTTCTCTCCAGAGACGTTGCTGGTCCCGCTGAGCTACTCCAGCATGTTGTGTCTATCTTTGAGTCCACGTCAAATGCGTTCATAACATATAAAGGAGAAGCAACTTCAGAACAATGTGTTTGGACAACCTTTCACTCTTTTTCGAAGGGCAGCTGCCACAATCACACAGACATGATTACAGTAGTCGCCCTGATCTCACTCCAAGGAGCAGAACAAGGCTTTTCTCCCTCAGCGGAGGGAGGGGGGGGGGGGGGGGGGGTGGTTCGGGATCATTCACACCGCAACCTCGGGGCTGCTCTGTGTTTACGTGACGCTGAAGTCGCCACTAATTTGTCTCGGAAGCAGTTATTTGGTGTGGCAATCGCGTGTGCTACATTCTCCCTCCCACAAACTGGATTTCACGGCACTAGGATCTTAATTCGGTGTGGAGTGACAGGTCGGTGCAAGAGATGTGGGTGTTAAGAGGGATTGGCCGTGGGAGACACTCAGTTGAGCTTCAAACCTACTGTGATGTGGGAGAGAAACATTACAACACACATTCACGTCACCTTGCCAACTCAGTCACGAGGAGCCGGTCAAGGGAAATCAATGCATCCAAACCATGTAAATGTTGCTGCTATGTGTGAGTGGAGGAGGCGTTTCATCTGTGACGACCCGGCAGAAACGCCCGCATGTGTGGTGGCATTTACTGAATACGGCGAGCACTTTCATTCCCGACTCCTCCGCCCGCCCGCCTGACGCTTCTGACGCTTCTGTCAAACCCACCTTAGATCACTATAATGTCAGCTTTAGATTCATCTGCAGGAAATCCCCAGCCCAGCCCGGGCTAACGCTCAGTTTAGACCTTTGTCCAGCTCCGACTAACACTCGGCTTAGAACCAGTCCTGACTCTATACTGAAGAAAGATCCCCAGCCGAACCGTCACTAGAGATGCTGCCTGGCCCGCTGAGTTACTCCAGCACTGTGTGTTTTTTTTCTGTCTACGTACCAGCTCAGATACAATTCCAACTAAATCTGGTTTGAGGGTCAGTTGCAGCCACAGCCCCAGTCCCAGCTAAACCCCAGTTTAAACCCAGACTTGGCAAGAGGTCTAATTCACGCATTGCACTGATTAATCTTGAATTCAGACCCAGTCCAAGATGATTGTCAAATCAAGACTCTGGCCAGGCGAAATCTCAACCCCAGCCCCGCTGCCACATACCCCCAGCTAATCCTTGTCCCAGCCCAGATCCAGCGTCAACCTCCCTCAGCCTCAGACAAAGTTTATTTCCCAGCTGTTCTGCTGGTGGGGACATTCACCCATCTGTAGGTAGACTCACGCCATACCTTACACTTTAATAGCATCCGCCACAGAGTATGAATGTCAATGAAATATAACTGAAGTGTTGTCCCTGTTACAGGAAGGAAATATGATCTGAGGGGCGTTGCACAGGTACCCATTACTGTCCTATTCTGCAGATAACACACTCAGCAGTCAGTCTTCAGTCTTTCCCTACCATGGTAATTTTCTTTCTTTCTTTAGATTGAAATCATAAGATCAACAGCTATACTTCTAATGGACCTCAGTAAAACTTACAGTGTTCGAGCTCATCTGAGGGAAATGTATTTCACAACCTCCTATTTTTTTCTGGCTTAACAATCATGTTGGACTCCTGGGACAGGAGGTCAGTTGCCTCGGCTGCAAACTGGAGTTCCCCTATTGTGAAATTCAGGTGCAAATGGCCAGAATACTGAGTGCTCAAATCAATACTTCTTCAAGGGACTGCAGGAAATGATTTAAGAAAACAGGAATCTCTCTGTGTGCAAAACTGTTGTACAAAATTGTCAGTTCTGGTTGGGTACTGTGCTGGACGTTTGCTTTTATCATGTTAGCAGTATTGATTTGGAAATGGTTGATTGCTTCGTGGCATAGGATTGAGGGACCTCAGATAACCAGAATCCTTTTATCACAGGACTGACATTTGTGAGGCATTTTAGATTGAAAAGGAAAGAAACATGTTCCTAGATTTTTGATTAATTCAATGTTAATCCATACCGTTGATCAGAATCCCGCTCTTCTGTGTCTCTGGGTCAGGTCAGATATCCTTGAATCTCTGATGCGGTTTACATAATGGGCTTTGCGAATTCTAGCCATGCCAATGGCAATGTTCAATTTCATTGTTCGATAATTAGAAGAATGTCATAAGAATGAATGACTTTTATTTATACAATACAAAGTATTGGAGAACTACATTACAGCAGCATACCAATAGAGTAATGCAATGGACCTGCAATCATTTATTATAATAATGGATCATGTCAAAGGCATTAGTATGTTCAGTGATGATATTTAAGACTCAGTCTTGACCAGAACAATCACTGTGTGAACAATGCCACTGAACCTTTTACATCTATTTAAGGAACTAGAAGGATTCTCAGTTTAAAATCTCAGTTTAGAAGGATGGCACATCTGTCAGCATTCCCTTAGTTTGGCAATACTTTGTCAACAAGATTAAATGCATGTGAGGCTACTGACCAATTCTTTCAGGTACTGTTTTTCTGGCACGATTTATATTTTATCTCTCATAAAATCCCTTGCTTCATATTATCTCAGCCAGAATTTAACTGCATTTTCACCCTGTCCCTTGTCCCTCCTGCTCTAGAGAGTCAGGTCATTTCCTGGTTTCTTTGGGATGTTCAAAAGTCTCTTTCCCCCACCCGCACTCCAGCACCATCCAACTGAAAGGTATGTCTCTCAATCAGTCTGTCAACCAATTAATAAAAACAAAAGATTCTGAAAATACTCAGCAGATCGGGCACCATCTGTGATACTGTGGACGGCTTGGTTGTAATCATGTATAATCCTTTCGCTGACTGGGTAGCACGCACCAAAAAAGATTTTCACTGTAGCTGGGTACACGTCAGTAATAAAGTAAACTAAAATCCGGCTGTATATATATGATATGATATGATATGATAAACTAAATTGAAAGGCAAAATGTCTCAGACCTGAAATGCTAACTCTATTTCTAGGTCTGGTAATGCTACCCGAACTGCTGAGTGTCTTCAGCATTCTTTGGTTTGTTTCTGAATTCCAGCATCTGCTGCCTTGTTGATTTTCATTTTACTTTCAGGCAGGGAACCTGTCAGGATGAAGATTTGGATTGTTAGGACACCCTAAGTCTCCTTTCCCCCACACGTAACATGGCCATATTAATGCTCAGGCTACTGTCTCTGCTCCAATTTTAAAAGCTTGTGGATAACTGAAACCAAAATAACAAAAAGTTATTTATCCTCTGTGTGAAAATACCCCAGTTTACTTGTGGTTAATTGATAGCAGTAACACTGACAGTAAACTTAGTTCTGAAGTTTCCCACTGTAGGTGGATCTATTCCCATTACAATATGTAAGTCAAGGACCCGGAATTAGTTTCATTGTTATTCAGCATGCTCTGCTCATCTCTGGGACCAAGGATTGAATTTAGTTCCAAAAGTCAGAATGAATCTACAGTGCACTTTCTATGATAACTGCTTCTTTTTAAAATATATTTGGGGTTCATCATAGCCTAATGCATGCAAATCAACAGTACTCACAGAAAGAAGTGAACTTGCTTAGAAAGGCCTTAGAGTGATAAGTCAGAAACTGACAATTCATATTGGAGTGGTATATTGAAAGCAGTGTTAACATGTGTTGCAGGTGTTGACTTTAGGGAATTTTACCAGTAGCCTTTGTTATATCTGACAGCATTGTGCTTGATGTTGATAAAGAATGTCAAAATGTGTGTCAAGTTCTGTTCTTTCTGAAATCTCCCACGTTAAATGCAAAGTTCAATATTAATCACCATCTTGTTCAGCAAGACTCTATTATGCCCAAAACAAAAAATCATAGATCAATTTTACATACAGAAATCACAATGAAAATTTGAATTAAATTTGGACCTAAATATTTTAAAGGCAAGGTTGTTATTAACAGGACATTCCAAACATAAGTAGCAACTTGATATTCTTTTCAAATGTTTTAGCCAATTGCCAAAATATTTTATCTGTTTCTTTATTTCTTCCTTCCATACACTAATGTATCCCATTAATTGAAGGTATTTGATTCAGATACAACATTAAACCTGTTGACTACAAAGGTATTAGGAGATAATGTTGCTGTGCTCTCTGAAGGTCTTCTTGAATTTCTAAGTCAAAAGTGTGCAATGATCCAAGTATTTTGGAAAGAGGATCAAGCAATACTGCAAATGTGACACAAAGTTATCATGATGTACAATAAATAGGACAGATTCTGTCTGAGGCTAAAAAAAACAGGATAAATTTCACCAATAGACATGAGCCAACTTTCAAAACTAGTAGATGTTGACCAGCAGCAACAAGCTATTGAATTTATGTAGCATTATTATTGAGGTAAAGTAATCCAATGTATTTCACGGGAAGTGAGGTGCAGAGCTTTAGGGAATAGTTCATTATGGACAGCTGAAAACACATTTTGACAACTTAATTACCTATCATAAATGTAGATTCATTACAGTGCCCTCCATAATGTTTGTGACAAAGACCCATCATTTATTTATTTGCCTCTGTACTCCACAGTTTTCTCTACAGCATATAAAAGGCATGCTCAATTGGGTTCAGATCGGATGATTGACTTGGCCTTTCAAGAATTTACCATTTTTTAGCTTTGAAAATCTCCTTTGTTGCTTTAGCCAAATGTTTGGGATCATTGTCTTGCTGTAGAATGAACCACCGGCCAATGAGTTTTGAGGCATTTGTTTGAACTTGAGCAGAGAGGATGTGTCTATACACTTCAGAATTCATTATGCTACTACCATCAGCAGTTGTATCATCATTGATGATAAGTGAGCCAGTACCTTCAGCAGCAGTACATGCCCAGGCCATAACACCCTCACCAATGTGTTTCACAGATGAGGTGGTATGCTTTGGATCTTGGGCAGTTCCTTCTCTCCTCCATACTTTGCTCTTGCCATCACTCTGATATAAGTTAATCTTCGTCTCATCTGTCCACAAGACCTTTTTCCAGAACTGTGGTTGCTCTTTTAAGTACTTCTTGGCAAACTGTAACCTGGCCATCCTATTTTTGAGGCTAATCAGTGGTTTGCATCTTGCAGTGTAGCCTCTGTATTTCTGTTCATGAAATCTTCTGCGGACAGTGATCATTGACAAATCCACACCTGACTCCTGAAGAGAGTTTCTGATCTGTCGGACAGATGTTTGGGGATTTTTCTTTATTATAGAGAGAATTCTTCTTTCATCAGCTGTGGAGGTTTTCCTTGGCCTGCCAGTCCCTTTGCGATTAGTATGCTCACCAATGCTCTCTTTCTTCTTAATGATGTTCCAAACAGTTGATTTTGGTAAGCCTGAGGTTTGGCTGAGGTCTCTAACAGTTTTATTCTTGTTTCTCAGTCTCATAATGGCTTCTTTGACTTTCATTGGCACAACTTTGGTCCTCGTGTTGATAAACAGCAATAAAAGTTTCCAAAGGTGATGGAACGACTCGGTGCTGAGAGTTCTCTTATACCTGCATTAAGGAGGCATATAAACACACCTGAGCAATTACAAACACCTGTGAAGCCATGTGCCCCAAACATTATGGTGCCCTGAATTAGGGGGACTATGTATAAACACTGTTGTACTTTCTACATGGTGAAACCAAAATGTATAAAAATGGCCTTTATTAAAATCTGACAATGTGCACTTTAACCACATGTGATTTCTTTTCTATTATAAACCTCAAATTGTGGAGTACAGAAGCAAATAAATAAATGATGGAGTCTTTGTCCCAAACATTATGGAGGGCACTGTATATGTAAGTTGTATAGGCCCATGGTTATTATATAGAAATATAGAACATACAACACAGAAACTGGTACATTGGCCCACAATATTTGAGTTGATCATGATCCCAAATTAAACTAACTAATGTGCCTCACATGTGTTCTTTAAACATTCCCCACCTCATCTTAAAGTTAGCATTTGACATTTCCACTCTGGGATAAATACTTTGACTATTTACCGTATCTGTACCTCTCATGAACTTCTATCAGGTCTTCCATTGGCCTGTAACGCTCTGGAGAAAAACAATCCAAGTCTATCCAACCTCAGGGTGGTGGGTGTATACAGCAAGCAGCCAGATGATGTAGTTGAGGTTGGGACTATCCCAATGTTTAAGAAACAGTTAGACAGGTACATGGATAGGACAGGTTTGGAGGGATCTGGACCAAGCACAGGTAGGTGAGACTAGTGTAGCTGGTACATGTTGGCCAGTGTGGGCAAGTAGGGCTGAAGGGCCTGTTTCCACACTATAACTATGACTCTGCTTGTAACTGTAGATAAAGGGAACAACAGATGCTGGTTTACAAAAAAAAAGACACTGTGCTGGAGCAAATGACTGCAGCGCTTTGTGTCTATTTTTCCTTATATTTAATATTCTCTAATCCAGGCAACATCCTGGTGAACCTTTTTTTTCTCCCTCTCCACAGCCTCCACATCCTTCCTGTAATGGGATGACCAGAACTGCACAAAGTACTCCAAATGTGACGTAAATTTTGAATCTAAAATGATGGTGATTTTTTCCAATTAATTGTAGAAAGCTGAAAGCTGGGCAAAAGATGTTCACCTGAACATTTAAAAGTAATTTAGTAATTATTAAAAAAAAGGTCTAATTTATGTGCTGGAAGAAATCTGGTTGTCAGTGTCAAAAAATCCATGGAGGTGCACCAACCTTGCAAAGTGAATGTGAGTAGAACTGGCTGCCACAGTTTAAAAATAAGGGGTAGGCCATTTAGAACGGAGATGAGGAAAAACTTTTTCACTCTGAGAGTTGTGAAGCTTTGGAACTCTCTGCCTCAGAAGGCAGTGGAGGCCAATTCCCTGGATGCTTTCAAGAGAGAGTTAGATAGAGCTCTTAATGATAGTGGAGTCAAGGGATAGTGGAGTCAAGTGGAGTGCCTCCGAGATGGATTCTTAGAACAGCTTGTACTGGAGCCTACCAGGGAGAAGGCAATTCTGGATTTAGTGTTATGTAATGAACCTGACCTGATAAGGGGACTCGAGGTAAATGAGCCATTAGGAGGCAGTGACCACAATATGATAAGTTTTACTCTACAAATTGAGAGGGAGAAGGGAAAATCGGAGGCGTCAGTATTACAGTATAGCAAAGGGGATTACAGAGGCATGAGGCAGGAGTTGGCCAAAATTGACTGGAAGGAGGCCCTCGCAGGGAAGTCTGTGGAACAGCAATGGCAGGTATTCCTGGGAATAATGCAGAAGTTGCAGGATCAATTTATCCCAAAGAGGAGGAAAGATTCTAAGGGGAGTAAGAAGCACCCGTGGCTGACAAGGGAAGTCAAGGACAACATAAAAATAAAAGGGAAGAAGTATAACATAGCAAAGAAGAGTGGGAAGCCAGAGGATTGGGACTCTTTTAAAGAGCAACAGAAGATAACTAAAAAGACAATACGGGGAGAAAAGATGAGGTACGAGGGTAAACTAGCCAATAATATAAAGGAGGATAGTAAAAGCTTTTTTAGGTATGTGAAGAGGAAAAAAATAGTCAAGGCAAATGTGGGTCCCTTGAAGACAGTAGCAGGGGAATTTATTATGGGGAACAAGGAAATGGCAGACGAGTTGAACCGGTACTTTGGATCTGTCTTCACTAAGGAGGATACAAACAATCTCCCAGATGTTCTAGTGGCCAGAGATCCTAGGGTGACAGAGGAACTGGAGGAAATCCACATTAGGCAGGAAAAAGTTTTGGGTAGACTGATGGGACTCAAGGCTGATAAATCCCCAGGGCCTGATGGTCTGCATCCCAGGGTGCTTAAGGAGGTGGCTCTAGAAATTGTGGACGAATTAGTGATTATTTTCCAATGTTCTATAGATTCCGGGTCAGTTCCTGTGGATTGGAGGGTAGCTAATGTTATCCCACTTTTCAAGAAAGGAGGGAGAGAGAAAACGGGAAATTATAGACCAGTTAGTCTGACATCAGTGGTGGGGAAGATGCTGGAGTCAATTATAAAAGACGAAATTGCGGAGCATTTGGATCGCAGTAACAGGATCGTTTCGAGTCAGCATGGATTTACGAAGGGGAAATCGTGCTTGACTAATCTACTGGAATTTTTTGAGGATGTAACTAGGAAAATTGACAGGGGAGAGCCGGTGGATGTGGTGTACCTCGACTTTCAGAAAGCCTTCGACAAGGTCCCACATAGGAGATTGGTGGGCAAAATTAGAGCACATGGTATTGGAGGTAGGGTACTGACATGGATAGAAAGTTGGTTGACAGACAGAAAGCAAAGAGTGGGGATAAATGGGTCCCTTTCAGAATGGCAGGCAGTGACTAGTGGGGTACCGCAAGGCTCGGTGTTGGGACCGCAGCTATTTACAATATATATCAATGACTTGGATAAAGGGACTAAAAGTACCATTAGCAAATTTGCCGATGATACAAAGCTAGGTGGCAGTGTGAGCTGTGAGGAAGATGCTATGAGGTTGCAGGGTGACTTGGACAGGTTGTGTGAGTGGGCGGATGCATGGCAGATGCAGTTTAATGTGGATAAGTGTGAGGTTATCCACTTTGGTGGTAAGAATAGGAAGGCAGATTATTATTTGAATGGTGTCAAGTTAGGAAAAGGGGACGTACAACGTGATCTGGGTGTCTTAGTGCATCAGTCACTGAAAGGAAGCATGCAGGTACAGCAGGCAGTGAAGAAAGCCAATGGAATGTTGGCTTTCATAACAAGAGGAGTTGAGTATAGGTGCAAAGAGGTCCTTCTGCAGTTGTACAGGGCCCTAGTGAGATCATACCTGGAGTACTGTGTGCAGTTTTGGTCTCCAAATTTGAGGAACGATATTCTTGCTATTGAGGGCGTGCAGCGTAGGTTTACTAGGTTAATTCCCGGAATGGCGGGACTGTCATATGTTGAAAGACTGGAGTGACTAGGTTTGTATACACTGGAATTTAGAAAGATGAGAGGGGATCTTATCGAAACGTATAAGATTATTAAGGGGTTGGACATGTTACAGGCAGGAAACATGTTCCCAATGTTGGGGGAGTCCAGAACCAGGGGCCACAGTGTAAGAATAAGGGGTAGGCCATTTAGAACAGAGATGAGGAAAAACTTTTTTAGTCAGAGAGTTGTGAATCTATGGAATTCTCTGCCTCAGAAGGCAGTGGAGGCCAATTCTCTGAATACATTCAAGAGTGAGCTAGATAGAGCTCTTAAGGATAGCGGAGTCAGGGGGTATGGGGAGAAAGCAGGAACGGGGTGCTGATTGAGAATGATCAGCCATGATCACATTGAATGGCGGTGCTGGCTCGAAGGGCCAAATGGCCTACTCCTGCACCTATTGTCTATTGTCTATTGATATGGGGAGAAGGCAGGAACAGGGTACTGATTGTGGATGATCAGCCATGATCACGGTGAATGGTGGTGCTGGCTCGAAGGGCCGAATGGCCTGCTCCTGCACCTATTGTCTATTAAACGTGTATATTCTTAGCCCTTGTGATCAAGAACAAATGTATCCCTATAAGATTCTATAAGCACATCATTACTGGATTAATTTAAGAACCAAATATTGCTGCAATGAAAAAATTATTTTTTTACCATGGGTAAGAACAATATTAGAATACATTTTGCTCATTCCCTTTGTTTATACTGGATTCGCTTTGCATACTCCACTTCTGTTCCCTGCTGATATTAAGCTTCCCTTTCAATTCCCAGTTTACACGACACAGGAAAAGGACCCTGCACCTTTTCAAGACCTGAAGTCCTGATCTTGTGAAACAACCCTGAAACTATCCGCACACAAGAGTTGCTTAAGTTGCTCATATTTCCTAATGACATCGGAGGCATTTTAGCCATTTAAATTCTGTTGACCCTCAGATCAATCCCATTTCCAACTTATTTATCCAGGAACAGTTACAGTACTGAGAAGCAGTGGTCAGTAGCACTGGAGGGTAGAATGGGAAATTGTTAAGAGGTAATGATGTACAGAGAATGAATGTAAATATTGCTCTAAAATGCTGATGCCAGTAAGAAGCCTAGACAGTGTGTGTGCATAAATCTATTTTTGGAGTTAATCCATACAGAATGGAGTTGTTGATGTGCAGTTAAACTGCCACTTGGCATCCTTCCAAAGCAATACTGAGTGTGTGTTGACATGAATGTGCCAATATGGATGCGGAGACTAAAGGCCATAGGTGCGGGACATCCCCAACCCATCCCAGATTGTTCTAAATACACTTTATGTGGCCTAACTTCAGATGATAAAACAGGAGTGATTCCAGCCAACTTCACAGCAACGGAATGCATAATAAATTTCTGCTTCTTGAAATAAACATGCAAACAAGCCCATGTGGAAAAATGTCCTAATATATGATAGTAGCCATCAGGCATATTCATAGCTGAAGATCCAAGATATTTTTGAAAAAGTCTTTGCAGCCAATTTAAGAAGAAATCATGCAACAGGACTATTTAATAGTATTTACGAGAGAGTAACAACCAAATCATTAAGGCAATACAAAAGCAGCAGGGAGCAATGTAAATGTGGTTCCTATATGGGAACAGTGAGTAGATTGTGAAAATACTTAATTAGCTACAAAGCCTTAGGGATATCCTGAGGCCAAAATCAAAAGCCTTCATTCCTATGAAAACAATGTCACATCAAAACACATGTCACACAATTTAGTGATGAAATCTATCTTCAATAAAAGGTTGATTACTTATTCCATTGGTTCTGAAAAATTGCTGCTCAATTAGAATTCTAAAATAAAGCTGACATCTCATTCAGATGCAACCTTATTTAACAATTTCACGCTGAGTGTTCTTGATTAATTTGTGCCTTTGCTTCAAATGAAATATATCATTAAATACCTTCTCTATTCAGTAAAGCTGGAAAGCAGGTATACATGACTGACAGGGAATAGGTTGGTTCTTTTGTGAAGCTTATTCTGAATACTTCAGTCATTGCATTTGAAGTATTGTATCCTGAAACTTCCTGGAGATGTTTTATGCATTGTGTACTATGTATTTGACATGTTTTACATGTCCCTAATATTCACATTGTGTCCTATGCAAAATGGCTCGCATAAGTATATCTAAAAATGATATTGAAGTATCTGGTAGTGGGGTGGAAATAGAAAACACAGCTGGGAGGACATTATGCATGGATAAAAACTGTCAAACCTTTTCACTTCTCATTTGCCAATCATTCTAGCTCTCAGCTGCCTTTATTGGCTTACCGTCCCTCAGTGCAAAAGCATCTCTTATACAGCCTTATCCCATTATCCTATTTGGTCTCATTCTATCAATGCTATTTCCTTTGTCCTTTCCATCATTCCCCCATGATTTCCATAGTTTTACTCTATCCCAGTCCTATTGAAAGGTCTCAGGAAATGTTAACTCATTATCTTTCTACAGAAGCCGTCCGACCTGTAAAACAAAGTAGGATGTATTTTCTTCAGTAATTAAGTCAAACACCAGGGGCAGCTGTTTTAAGAAAGGAGGTAGAGTCATAGGTTCATACTGTGTGGAAACAGGCCCTTTGGTCCAACTTGCCCACACCAACCCATCTATACTAGTCTCACTTGCCTGCATTTGGGCCATGTCCCTCTAAACCTGTCCTATCCATGTACCCTGTCTAAATGTTTCTTAGACAATGCATTAGTACCTGCCTCAACTACCTCATGTGGCAGCTTGTTTCATACACCCACCACACTTTTTTTGAAAATGTTACTCCTCAGGTTTCTATTAAATCTTTCCCCCCTCACTTCAAACCTTTCTCCTCTGGTTCTCGAATCCCCTACTCTGGGCAAGAGAGTTTGTACATCTGCATACCTCTAAAAGATCCCCCCTCATCCTCTTGTGCTCTAAGGAATAAAGTCCTAGCCTTCTCAACCTCTCCCTATAGCTCAGGCCCTTGAGTCCTGGCAACATCCTCGTAAATCTTCTCTGCACCCTTTCCAGCTAGACATCTTTCATAATACATGGTGCCCAGAACTGAACACAATACAGCAAATGCTGCATAGATCACACCTGGTGTTTTGGGGTCTGGAGCTCACTGCATAAAAGAGTTATAAGCAGATAACCCACTTTACAAATGTATAAAAGCACTTCATTGCATATTTGAAAATCCATGGGAGGGTTATAGATCCACCACTGGAAGGTGCAAAAAATGAAAGCTAGCCAAATAGTTTCCATCTGTTTTCTAAATATCTATGTTTTGAATTTTGCTTTTAAAGTTGGAATAGATTAACGTACAACTCCGAACAGTGGCACAGTGTAAGTAAAACATGCAGCTGTCATAATATGGAATAATTTATAATTCATTCAGTCAATACATGCATTCTTTTATCCTGTGGGGACACAAGAGACTGCTGTTGCGAGAATCTTGAGCAGAAAACAAAATCCCGGTGTAACTCAGTGTGCCAGGCAGCATCAGTGGAGAGAAATGTGCAGATGCCTTTTTGGGTAAAGACACTTCTTCAAACTGTTGGAGTAGAGTACCTGTTTCCAAAGATGGAAACAAGAGGTCGGGGTGGGGCAAAAACTAACAAGTGGTAGGTAGAAGGCACAGAGTGCTGGAGTAGCTCAGCTAGTCAGGTAGCATCTCAGGAGAACATGGATAGGTGACATTTCAGGTTGGGGACTTCTTCAGACTAATTGTGGGAGGGGGTGGGGTGCAGAGGTGGGGGGGGGGGGGGGGAGAAAGCTGAAAGAGAGAAGCGGCAGGACAAAGCCTTGCAGGTAATAGGCCAACATAGGTGAGAAGGGTTGAGGTGAGTGAGGATAGGCAGATGGTTGGACAAAGGCCAAAGATGAAAAGCCACAAGGTGTGTGAATAAAGGATTGAAGAGTTGTGAATTGTGAAGCATGAGGAATGAATGTAGGTGGAAGGGGAGGTGAGAAATAGGTGTGAGTTCAGGTGGGGCAGAAAGGAAATGGGGGAGGAGGGTAAGATGTGAGGGAAGAAAGGAGAGGGGTGGGTTTTGTCGTTACATAATGGAAGTGGAGGGGAACAGGAGAAATAGGTGTGAGCCAGGGGAGTAGGGGGTGGGAATAAAGGGGGGGGGGAGGGTGGTTATATGAGAGGAGAGAGGAGGAAGGTTATTTATTTGCCTAAATTTGAAAAATTCGATGTTCATACCATTGGGTTGTAAGGTCTCACTCTGGCCATGGATGAGGCCCAGGATAGAAAGGTCAGAGTCGGAATGGGGAAAGGAGTTAAAATGGTTAGCATCCGAGAGATCCAGCAGGCTGTGGTGGACCAAGCGTAAGTATTCAGCAAAACAGTCGATGCTTGGTCATTACCATTGTACAGGAGGCCTCATCAGGAACACCACATGCAGTAGATGACGTTAGAGGAGGTGCACATGAACAATTTCACCTGGAATGACTGCGGGATCCCTGGATGGAGGTGAGGGAAGAGGTATTGGGACAGCTGTTATACCTCCTGTGGTTGCAGGGCAAATTACCTGGAGAGGGGGTAGTTTGCGTAGGAAGGGATGAGTGAACCTTACAGGAGTTACAGAGAGCAGTCTCTGTGGAAGAGTGGGGATGGGAAGATGGGACTGATGGTGGGATCACGTTCCCAGTTGAAGGAAATGTCGGGGGGTGGTGTGTTGGATGCAGAGGCAGGTGGGGTGAAAGGTGAGAACATGGGGAACTCTATCCTTGTTCCATCTGGCGAGAGGGTGAGCGAGAGCAGAACTATGGGACACAGAAGAGACACAAATGAGGGATCCATCTAGGACAGCGGGGAAAAAACATGTTTACTAAACACAAGGATATTTCTGATATCCTAGAATGGAAAGCTTCATCTTGGGAGCAGATGCGGCAGAGGCGGAGAAATTGAGAAATTGCAAGAGGCAAGATAACAGTTGGAATTGATAGGTTTGTAGTAGGTTTCAGTTAATAGTCTGTCCCCTGTGATAGAGACAGAGAAATCAAGAGATGGGAGATCGGTGTCAGAGTTAATCCAAGTAAATTTGAGATCAGGGTGGAAGTTTGCAGTAACGTTAATGAAATCAACATGTTCTGCATGGGTGCTGGAGGCTGCCCCAATGTTTGATGGGCAGATGATTGGACAAAGGCCAGGGATGAAAAGACAGAAGTTGAGAGACAAAAGGATTGAATTGAGAATTGTGAAACTAGAGGAAGGACTGTAGGTAGAAGGGGAGGTGAGAATTAGGTGTGAGTTCAGGTGGGGCACAAGAAAGATGGGGGTAAGATGTGAGGGAAGAAAGGAGAGGGGGAATTGGGGAATTAAGTGTTCATGCTGTTAAGCTATCCAAGCCGACTGGTGAGGTGGGATAATTGGCAGATGGGTGGAGATATGACAAGGCCAGAGGTGAAAAGGAGACAAAAGGAAAGAATAGGAGTGAAATGGAAAGCTGGAGTGAGCGACATGGGTGGAAAGGGACAGGGAAGGGGAAAGAGGGAGTATAAAAAGGAAATGGAGGACTCGAAGATGGGAGGAGTTATAGACAATAGACAATAGGTGCAGGAGTAGGCCATTCAGCCCTTCGAGCCAGCACCGCCATTCAATGCGATCATGGCTGATCACTCTCAATCAGTACCCCGTTCCTGCCTTCTCCCCATACCCCCTCACTCCGCTATCCTTAAGAGCTCTATCCAGCTCTCTCTTGAAAGCATCCAACGAACTGGCCTCCACTGCCTTCTGAGGCAGAGAATTCCACACCTTCACCACTCTCTGACTGAAAAAGTTCTTCCTCATCTCCGTTCTAAATGGCCTACCCCTTATTCTTAAACTGTGGCCCCTTGTTCTGGACTCCCCCAACATTGGGAACATGTTTCCTGCCTCTAATGTGTCCAATCCCCTAATTATCTTATATGTTTCAATAAGATCCCCCCTCATCCTTCTAAATTCCAGTGTATACAAGCCCAATCGCTCCAGCCTTTCAACATACGACAGTCCCGCCATTCCGGGAATTAACCTAGTGAACCTACGCTGCACGCCCTCCATAGCAAGAATATCCTTCCTCAAATATGGAGACCAAAACTGCACACAATACTCCAGGTGCGGTCTCACCAGGGCCCGGTACAACTGTAGAAGGACCTCTTTGCTCCTATACTCAACTCCTCTTGTTATGAAGGCCAACATTCCATTGGCTTTCTTCACTGCCTGCTGTACCTGCATGCTTCCTTTCATTGACTGATGCACTAGGACACCCAGATCTCGTTGAACTCCCCCTCCTCCTAACTTGACACCATTCAGATAATAATCTGCCTTTCTATTCTTACTTCCAAAGTGAATAACCTCACACTTATCTACATTAAACTGCATCTGCCATGTATCCGCCCACTCACACAACCTGTCCAAGTCACCCTGCAGCCTTATTGCATCTTCCTCACAATTCACACTACCCCCCAGCTTAGTATCATCTGCAAATTTGCTAATGGTACTTTTAATCCCTTCGTCTAAGTCATTAATGTATATTGTAAATAGCTGGGGTCCCAGCACCGAACCTTGCGGTACCCCACTGGTCACTGCCTGCCATTCCGAAAGGGCCCCATTTATCCCCACTCTTTGCTTTCTGTCTGTCAACCAATTTTCTATCCATGTCAGTACCCTACCCCCAATACCATGTGCCCTAATTTTGCCCACTAATCTCCTATGTGGGACCTTGTCGAAGGCTTTCTGAAAGTCGAGGTACACCACATCCACTGACTCTCCCCTGTCAATTTTCCTAGTTACATCCTCAAAAAATTCCAGTAGATTTGTCAAGCATGATTTCCCCTTCGTAAATCCATGCTGACTCGGAATGATCCCGTTACTGCTATCCAAATGCTCAGCAATTTCGTCTTTTATAATTGACTCCAGCATCTTCCCCACCACTGATGTCAGACTAACTGGTCTATAATTACCCGTTTTCTCTCTCCCTCCTTTCTTAAAAAGTGGGATAACATTTGCTATCCTCCAATCCACAGGAACTGATCCTGAATCTATAGAACATTGAAAAATGATCTCCAATGCTTCCACAATTTCTAGAGCCACCTCCTTAAGTACCCTGGGATGCAGACCATCAGGCCCTGGGGATTTATCAGCCTTGAGTCCCATCAGTCTACCCAAAACCATTTCCTGCCTAATGTGGATTTCCTTCAGTTCCTCCATCACCCTGGGTTCTCCGGCCCCTAGAACATTTGGGAGATTGTGTGTATCTTCCTCAGTGAAGACAGATCCAATGTAACGGTTTAACTCATCTGCCATTTCTTTGTTCCCCATAATAAATTCCCCTGTTTCTGTCTTCAAGGGACCCACATTTGCCTTGACTATTTTTTTCCTCTTCACGTACCTAAAAAAACTTTTGCTATCCTCCTTTATATTATTGGCTAGTTTACCCTCGTACCTCATCTTTTCTCCCCATATTGCCTTTTTAGTTAACTTTTGTTGCTCTTTAAAAGAGTCCCAATCCTCTGTCTTCCCACTCTTCTTTGCTATGTTATACTTCCTCTCCTTAATTTTTATGCTGTCCCTGACTTCCCTCGTCAGCCACAGGTGTGTCTTACTCCCCTTAGAGTCTTTCCACCTCTTTGGAATAAATTGATCCTGCAACCTCTGCATTATTCCCAGGAATACCTGCCATTGCTGTTCTACCGTCTTCCCTGCTAGGGCCTCCTTCCAGTCAATTTTGGCCAGCTCCCGCCTCATGCCTCTGTAATCCTCTTTGCTATACTGTAATACCGACACTTCCGATTTTCCCTTCTGCCTTTCCATTTGCAGAGTAAAACTTATCATGTTGTGATCACTGCCTCCTAATGGCTCTTTTACCTCTAGTCCCCTTATCAGATCAGGATCATTACACAACACTAAATCCAGTTGAGAGATGAGCTTAAAGAGAAGAGGAACTGGTGATTGGGATAGTGGCAGTCAAAGGCTACACAGCATGGGAAGAGGCCTTTCAGCCTATCCTGTCTATGCTGATCAAGATGGAATATTGAACAAGCCTCATTTGCCTGCTTTTGCCCCATAGCCCTGCATTTTCAGATATCGCTATTCTGCAATACCCTCAAAGCCTCCACCAAGTCCTGGTTCGACATACCAAAGTGCAATACCTCACACTTATCAGAGTTGAATACCATTTGCCATTCGTTGTCCTACTTCCCAGACTGATCTAGATCGTGTTGTAAATTTAGATATCCTTCACTTTCTACTATTCCACCATTTTTGGAGTAATCTGCAAATTTACTAACAACGTTAACTACTTGCCAAGGCTTCTAGATCTGCTGGTTGCTGCCATTTTAATTCCTATTCTGACCCCTTAGCCTCCACTACCAAGGTGAGGCCACCCTTTTATCTTTTCACATCTAGACTTTGTCACTATCTCCACTCATCTTCCAATCACCCCTCCCCTCCTCATCTGCCATTATTTATACTTGCTAGGATTTGCCCCACCTGTACCTCACTTTTCCAGCTTTTCCCTGCCCTGCTACCAGTGTTTGAAGGGTCCCGACCCGAAACGTCATCTGTCTATTTAACTCCACAGATGTTGCCTGGCCCACTGAGTTCCTCCAGCACTATGTCTTATTTTTTAACCTTTATCCCATAGACGTCTAGGGTGCGTCGTCAAGTGCTTGAGCCACATTATTTATTGTGCGTTAAATCAGCGTTGAAAATGAACCAATAATTGATGGGGCAATAAGATTTCGTGCAGCACAAAAAGAGATTAGATGTTTTCTGCTGACGCTTGTTGAAATGCCACAGTGGCTGGGAAATAAAAGGAAAATGAATTTACTGGCACAAGTGTATGTCGGCGTGAAATCGTATGTCGGCGTTCCTGTGGTTGTGTTCCTCAACTGCACGACCAGCTCTGGTGTGCTTGCATGATTTAGCTGGTGTGCTTGCATGATTTAGCTGGTGTGCAGGTGCGCCTTGCACCGCAGCCCGGTCCCTGGGAGTGGGAGCCTTTGATGGTCCCACAGACACGCCCCGCCCACTTGGCCAACCCCGGCGTGTGACGTCGCCCTCCCGCGAACCCAGACGCTGAGGTCACCGCCTTTCCCATATATGGACACAAACCTCCTGCGTTCACGGGCGCCGCCCGTACGTCAGCACGACGTGGGCAGCGCGCAAGGCTCGAGTGGCCAGAGCGCAGATTCCTGACAAGGGAGTGACTCCAGCCTTGGACTCGTGCTTTTCCGGGGCTTTTATATTCATATAGCACTTAAGCAGAAACGCAAATGTAGAGCAATATTTCCAGCATTATTTTAATTTTGTTCTTCTGTTAAAACAAAACAATCACCGTTGGAGAGCGCTGCAACGCCGGGTAACTTTCAGTGACAATCTCACTGCAGGGAAGACTGTGCAACAAGTTTCTGTGCGCGGATTGGCTTATTTCAAATTGCAGTTAACCTGAAATTTACAGGTTGAATATTTTTCTTCCTTTGAGAGCCCGTGTGATTAATTTAATCAGCCCAGCAATTCAAATGGGAAATATCTGTTTAAAATCTTAACTTCAACGGTGTTTAGACTCCAAATGTGTAGGAAAGAACTGCAGATGCTGATTTACACCAAAGAGAGACCGAAAATGCTGGAGGAACTCAGCGGGATAGACAGCACCTCTGGAGAGAAGGAATGGGTGACGTTTTACGTCGAGACCCTTCAGATATCACAGCATTTTGTGTCTACTGTCTAGATTCCAAATGTTGTTCCTTTCGGACTGAACGCTTCTGTATGTACAGCTTTTGGAAGTTTAAATGTAACTTGCAACCGGGTTACCCATCCTGCAGAAGGGACTCGACCCGAAACGTCACCCATTACCTCTCTCCAGATATGCTGCCTGTCCCGCTGAGTTACTCCAGCTTTTTGTGTCCATCTGTAGGAGCCCCCAAATGGTTACGCTATTTTGCGTTTTAAAGAAATTCGAAATGACGACTGCAGCAACTACAAATTAGTAGGTTTAAAAAGAACGTATGTATCTAAATTATATTGTATAATTTGATGCCAAGTTGATTTTATTGCCATATGCACTAGTGGGTGAGGTACAGATGCACTGATAAACTTGCTTGCACTTGAATCACAGGCAAGTAGACTCAAGATAACGCACAGAATATAATTTTACGAAAAACAGACATAACTTATGCAAGACGGATAAAATAAATAAAAACTGCAAAACAAGACATTAGTGCAAAACAAGCAAGGGCTATTCCGAGCAGGGTGGGTGTTGACTTGTGTAGGAACCTGATGGCTGTGGGAAAGTAGTTGTTGCTGAAGCTCCTGCCTGACGATTTTGAAGTCAGTCAATAAATTGTAATTTTACAATTCGAATGAAATTGGCACTCTCAGTCCATAAAGAGGTAAGGAATGCACTAGAAAGATGCATCTGTCAGCCTTAATAAATCATGTTTAAAGCAGTTTTCAAACGAAAACCTGCCATTTAAAATTGCATCTTTTTTCTATTTATCGATACCCTGATCAAAATGCACAATGCTTAAACATCTCAAAATTGTTACGATTCATGATTTCAACATTTCTTTGGATAAGACCTTATTGTTACAAAGTCTGTAACAATTATTTAAGTGCATCAATCCATTATATCTCTTGATAGTTTTCAATTCCCCAGCAGATTAGTTATAGTACAGACCGTTCAGCCTTCATGGTGGATTAGAACTGCAGAGTATGCTTGGTGTTATCATTTCGAGTTCAAGAATGTGATTTTAAACATACATTGTAGCCACTCCTTCCTTTCTGAATTGCAACTTAAATAGTAGAGCTTAATTTGACCTGTTTCGATTATTATTGTCAAAAACTGCAACAAAGATCAGCATCCTGGTTTTTGTGTGGATAACCTCCAGCCTAGTAACTATAGGGAGCCGTTTATTTTTGTATGCTTGTATTTAGGGATATATTATATTTATCCCTAAATGCCATGTTTTACTATACAAATTCATACTCGACTATATTATTTTGGGGGGAAAAAAACAAGTATGCAAGTTATGATGCCTTGCTCTCAAAATGACATGACCTACCCACACCTCAAAAGTTTATAGGTAACAACTTTATAAGTAGCAATTGTGGAAAATAATTTGTTTTAATCTAAATCAATAGAGAAGCGTTTGGGATTTTTTAAATAGGTTCTCAGTGACATATTTTTGCCACTGGCCTTTTCCCTCCAATGTTAGTTTTGAAGCTCTTAAGAACTTTGCGAGTATACATTTTCATTCAAGGCTATATATAGCCAAGTGGATTTTTCCTGTGTAAACTTTTGTGCAATGGAAGAAAATCTGACTACGAAGAACAGTTCTTTTCATCTTGCCTCTGTGTGATTTCAACACTCAGATTCAACACTGTGTATTTTAACCACATAAACAGGTACAAAATAAATGCATTTTCAAGTACTTTATTCATACATTTTAAATATAACTGAACTTTTCCCAGAAGTTCTCAGAAACGAACATAAAAAATTATATACTTTATTACAAATGGTAAACTTACAGTCCTCCAAATCTCTTATTTACATGAATATATTGGGGGGTCTATCCCAATGAGGAACATAAAAAATAACTTACAAAGGCCATCGCTTGAAGCGGTTACGTTTTGTTGACAGAAACTGATCTTTCATAAAACAAAACATAGTCTGTACATTTTCCAAGGCAAGACGGCCTCAAAGCTTTTAACCTCCCTTAACGCCCTCCCACGCCCTCCCCGCGTTAGACTACATCGGAAGCGATCTATGCCATCGCACTTTTAAATTCGCTAATACTGGATGATTCCGAACTGCTTCGGTCCATGCAAGATTTGGTCAAAGTCAAAACAATGACTCGATATTCATTTATCCTCTGCTGCAAACAGAGTCATTCTGGATTTATATTTTTACATCAAGCAGTCCTCCACGTTTTCCTCCGTGCACACGCGCTCGGGGCGCAATCAGGACTTCTTCTGGCTTGATTTATTTAATGCAGTCCTCTTTGCATTTCTTCACCAACAGTTTTTCCCTTTACTTTCTTGAATCAAAACGTTTGCAGCTGCTGCGTTAGCATGAGTTGACAACCGCTGTTTACGTGATTCATAACTTTCTGTTTCAACTGGGCAACCTGCTCCCGTAGCACGTTTGCCGTGGATGCCAATTCAGAGTTCTGCGCCTTTAAGTTTTTAACTTTATCTTCTAGCCGGGAGATTCTTTCCAGTTTCCTCTTCCGGCACTTTGAGGCGGCAATGCGGTTTCTCATTCGCTTCCTCTCCGCCTTGATTCGCTCCTGAGACTCCATGTCAATAGGAGACAACGGTGGGGTCTCACCGGGCATCTCAGGCACCGTCTGAGGTTCCTCCTTCAGGGCCTGGAGTCTGGGATGCTGGATGGACAGTTGAGTGTTCATTGCATGGTGCTGGGGTGTTGCATAGTTCATATTATTCGTACTGTAGCTCGGCTGAGTAGTAATGGTAGTAGGATTAAAGTTATTGAGATTAGCATACACAGGAGGCTCCTGTTGCAAATTTGAATTGTAAACAGTGCTTGTACTAGGTAGAGAGGCAGAGACCGCAATCGGCGTATTCACAGACTGAGTTGAACATGTCACGCTGGGCAAAATATTCTGTTTATGAAGTTCTTCCAGAGCTTTGACAAAACCTTCTGCGAAACCCTCCTGTTCGTCCGTAACATTCCTGGGGCACAGGAACTGTGTCGGCGTTGGGGTGGTTGTGATCAACCCGTTGCTAGACTGGATTATAAGGCGTTCAAGTTCAGGTGATGCGAGTTTGAGAAGTCCCACGTCCGGAGACGTTAAGATACCTTCACTATTCTTGTTCCTCAGATGCGGTTTCAAGTTGCTGGCTGGATCAGACAGGTTTAAAGTCATATTTTGTTTCAACATTTTCGGACTATATCCATAACCGGAGTTCTCAGGCTGTTCAAAAGCTGCGTTAAGTGCATCGTCGTGGTAGAATGGTTGCTCCATCTTCGTAGACATAGAATACCGATGGAAAAAAAACTCTTGATGCAAAGTATTTCAAAATAGAAAATATAGCAGAGTTTTTTTTTTAAAGAGTTCAGTTCTGCTTCCACCTACCCTTTACTCAAACTCGAAAGTTCAATAGTAAATGTAATTTTAGAAGTCCTCCGTTAGTTTTCTTCTCAGAACCTGGAATTATAAGCTGTTTTTTTCAGTAGGAAAACTCCCAGATCAAAAACAAAGTGTGCAAACTCCCAAGTTCCTTCAGCTTGTTTCGCACTCGACTCTGAGCACTTGCAGCGTGGGTCCCAGGCTTATCTGCAACTGGTAATACACCCGAAATAGCAATGATGTCACCTCGGCCGCCTCCCATTGGCCGCTCATGACACAGGGGCGTTCGAACATTTGCATGTCGGGTTCGGTTTCTATAACAACAGCCCAGAAGATTCTGACCGCCGCGGTGCACGCCGGGCTGAGGTAATGCGGCGGCGCGGGGCACCCTGGGATGACGTCGTTATTTTGAAGCTCCGGTTACCCGCCTTGTGCGCGGCGGCCGCCAAATGGCGGGAACGCACTCTCTCAGCTCCTTCTCCCCACAACTTCAGAGACAGTCTAGGGTCCCCCCACTGCTGAACAAGTGGGGGGCGGGTAAGGTAAAGTGTGTTGGAGACGCCCCTCAAAATAAGGGGAGGTATCTCAGGCCTGTGGGGCACACGAGTGGTAAGGACCAAGGACCAAGGTGTGGGGGTACAATTGTGTGACTTGGGTAAACAGTAAACATCAGTCTGAAGAAGGAAGGGTCTCGACTCGAAATTGCACTCAACGCAGCTTTTGCACAGCCTGAGAATTCTGGTTAGTCCGAAAATGTTGAAGCAAAATATGACTTTAAACCTGTCTGATCCAGCCCCTTGCCCACTGAGTTACTCAACTTTTTGTGTCTACGGTTTAAACCAGCATCTGCAGTTCCTTCACAAACAGTATTGAATGTATGTATAGCCTCGGAGAAGGTCGGATGAATTTTATTGCACGGTTCCTGTATTGTATATATTTATTTACTTGAATAAAGTATATATTGATTTTTTTTAAAACAGCGTCATCGATACAGCGTGGAAACAGGCCCTTCAGCCCAACTTGCCCACACCGGCCAACTTGCCCCCAGCTACACTAGTCCCACCTGCCCCATCAGAATTAAAGGACGTTCTTTTAGAAAGGAAGTGAGCAGGAACTTCTTTAGTCGGAGGGTAGTTAATCTGTGGAACTCGTTGCCACAGAGGACTGGAGGCCAAGTCAGTGGATATTTTTAAGGCAGAGATAGACAAATTCTTGATTAGAATGAGTGTCAAAGGGTTATGGGGAGAAGGCAGGAAAATGGGATTAGGAGGGAGAGATCAGGCCATGATTGAATGGCGGAGTAGACTCGATGGGCCGAATGGCCTAATTCTACTATAACTTGGGATATAACTTGTCCATATCCCTTCAAACCTCCCTGTACTATATCATGAGAGGAATAGATCGGGTGGATGTACAGTCTCTTGCCCAGAGACTGCAGAGCCAGAGGACATAAGTTTAACCGAACTAACTCATAACCAGCATCTGCAGCTCCTTCTTAGACAGGTTCAAGGTGAGGAAGGAGCCTGAGGGGTATTTTTTTCCACGCAAAAGGCGGTGGGTGTATGGAGGTTCTAGGTGAGGAAGGAGCCTGAGGGTAATTTTCTCCACACAAAAGGTGGTGGGTGTATGGAATGGGCTGTCGAAAGAGGTAGTTGAGGCAGGGACAATCGTGACGTTTAAGAAACATTTCGACAGGTACAGGAGCGGTTTGGAGGGGTGTGGTCCAAACGCAGGCAGGTGGGACATGTTGGTCGGTGTGGGCAAGTTAGGACGAAGAGCCGGTTTCCTCTTTAAGACTAATTATTAACATAAGCCTACTCCCCAAAACGAAAGGGCTCATCCCAACTGGTATTAAAATGACGTGCAAGAAGGAACTGCAGGTGCTGGTTTACACCGAAGACGGACACAAGAAACGAGTAACTCAGCGGGAGAAGCAACATCTGGAGAGAAGGAATGGGTGACGTTTCGGGTCAAGTCCCTTCTTCAGACTCATCAGTATTTTAAAGTGTTAATGATTTTAGCTGAAGGCCGGGCTGCGGTGATACAATATCGTTGAGGTGTTAACGATACTGTTGTTGACCTTAACGATAGGTGTCAAACCCAGTCTGAAGAAGGGTTTCGACTCGAAATGTCGCCTTTTCCTTTTCTCCAGAAACGCTGCCTAACCCGCTGAGTTACTCCAGCTTTTTGTGTCCGCGGTTTCAACCAGCAACTGCGGTTCCTTCCCTGCACAATCGTTAAGGTGTTTGCACATTTGCATAGGCTTGGGCAATCGGAGTCGACTCTACACAGGCAGCAGTCGAGGCGGGAACTGGGACTGCTGGCCGGCGTGTCTGCTCCTGTCGACGTTCCTCCCGCCTTCAGCGAGGGCTCCAACCCTCCCTCTGTCCCGGGGAGGAGCAGTTGACGGGGCAGCCGCAACCCCGGTTGTCCCTTGACAGGCGGCTGGAGCAGCGAGTGACAGCGCACCGCTGGTGAGCGTCCACCAGTGGCCGAGGCAGGGGAGGGCGGACCCTCGGGGAAGCGGCGCTGACCTAAAGTTGACCGTCTGCGCCTGTGAAATGGATCCGAGTGCGTGTGAGCTGAGGCCGGGTCTCTGCTCACCCTTACTTTCAGTAACAGGGACGTGGTGGTGTCGCCCTGTCGCCATTGATTTGCGGCTGGCATAGGAGGTTTGATCTGGAGCCGAATACAAATTGTAAAAGCCACTAACCCGCCCGCCTTTAAGATACTGAAAAGAAGGGATCACGACTTTTCACAACAATCTGAAGAAGGGTCTCGATCCGAAACGTCACCCATTCCTTCTCTGCAGAGATGCTGTCTGACCCGTCGAGTTACTTCAGCATTTAGTGTCTATCTTTTTAAAAAAACGAAGCTGGTTGTGTCCCGTTGTAGAGTGGGCTGCATGCCCACTTTTAATTTGCGCGAACATTGATTTTTCTTTTGGAAAGTGCATGTGGCTGTCGATAAGTGATGTCCCGGGGGAGTTCTTCCCTTGAGTTCATGTTTATGTGGCAAGATCGTTATTGCATTAACCCATCAGAAGCAGCAGCCGCGATTAACGCGGTCTGTGAGGATTTTTTGACGGGAGGGAGCACTTACGGTTGGTAATCTTCATACAATGGGATTTCTTGCTGGTGGACCTGAGCACTTTTTTTACGGTTACCGCCAAACACCTGTAAACAACCTTCCCCAAACTGAAACTTGAACCATCGGATCCAGAACGAATGCGAAAACAGGCTGTGGGTCTGTGCTCGCAGTTGAAATCCCATGGAGCAAAAGGTGCCTTTACTCTGATCCCGTGAAAATTCCTAATTCACATGCCATAATCGTAAAGGTTTATGGATCATTATTCTGAGGAATAGTAAGTGTTTTTTGTATGGTGGGAGTGTTTATGTGCAAATGGTGTGTGCGCAAACAACTCCGCATATCTATAGTTATACGGATAAACTCGTGATAATTCTGCATGTAACCATGTGTAATAAATGCGAGTTTCAACCTGAAAGCAAAAGTATGTTTCTCATGAACACCGAGCATGAAAATCTACAGGGAGGCATTTACATCCCTGTCTCGACCTATCTTGCCTGGGTGTTGCACTCATGAACACGTTAACGACCAAGAGCTTTGATTCTTGTTTTAAGCTCCAGCCATTCGCAGTACTTTATTATATTACTGATAGATCTCAAATGGGTTAATGGATAACGAGGATCAAACATAGGACTTAATGCAATCTTTTATAAAATCAGATTTGCTACTCAGGCAAAAAAAAAAGTCACAAAATGCTGGAGTAACTCAGCGCATCAGGCAGCATCTCTGGAGAATATGGATGGGCGACGTTTTGGGTCGGGACTGGTCGGTCTGGTTCGGGTTTGCACTCTGTCCTTCTGTTGGATGGCAGATCTCAATTTTTAGACCTGTATTTTGCACTGAAACAACTACAATGATACAATTTTGAGATGTGGATTGCCAAAATGCATATGCCAGCATGCTAGTAAAATTCCCTTGTTCCATTGCTTGTTGAAATTGAGATTACATTCAAAACATATTTCTTGCATTCCTACAAATGTTTTATTTAAAATTTTCAAAGCAAAATTTCCTGCTTGTGCAAGATCTTTGTTGTAGTGCTGCAGTTAAAACGTGGAGGTGTAAATGGTCTTTTTTTATTTGGAGAAATTTTTAAAGTGCTAGGATATGGTACAGGATTTCCAAGTTCGGTGAATTAAAACAAATCGAATTAATGAGATTTCCTTAAACACACCTACAAACTTACCAACTCCCAGTGTTATCTGGACTACACTTCCTCTCACTGCCTCTTGCAAAGATGCTATTTCCTACTCTCAATTCCTCGGTTTCCACCGCATCTGCTCCCCAGATGAGGCTTTCCATTTTAGGACATTGGAGATGTCCTTTTTCTTCAGTAAATGTGGTTTCCTCCCCCTTGTCACAGATGGATCCCTCCCCACCTCTCTGTGTCATACTGTTCTGCTCTTGCTCCCCCTCCCCTCAGATGGAACAAGGGTAGACTTCTCGCCTTTCACCCCACTAGTTTCGCTTCCAACATCTGCACTGTAAGGAGTTTGTACGTTCTCCCCGTGACCTGCGTGGGTTTTCTCCGAGATCTTCGGTTTCCTCCCACACTCCAAAGACGTACAGGTATGTAGGTTAATTGGCTGGGTAAATGTAAAAATTGTCCCTAAAATTGTAACTAGTGGGTGTAGGATAGTGTTAATGTACGGGGATCACTGGGCGGCACGGACTTGGAGGGCCGAAAAGGCCTGTTTCCGGCTGTATATATATATGATGATATGATTTGATATCCTCCAAAATTTCCGTCACCTATAACATGATTCCACCACCAGTCACATCTTCCCATCGCCACCCCTTTCCGCCTTCTGCGGACACTGATCCCTTTGCAACTCAACCCGTCACACCTAACTTAACCCCTTCCCAGGTACTTTCCCCTGCAATGGTAGGAGATGCAATATCTGTCATAGAGTGATACAGTGTGAAAACAGGCTCTTTGGCCCAATTTGCCCACACCGGCCAACATGTCCCAGCTATACTAGTCCCACCTGCCTGTGTTTGGTCCATGTCCCTCCAAACCTGTCCTATCCATGCACCTGTCTAACTGCTTCTTAAACATTGGGATAGTCCCAGGCTCAACTACCTCCTCTGGCAGCTTGTTCCATACACCCATGACCCTTTGTGGAAAAAGTTACCCCTCAGATTCCTATTAAATCTTTTCACCTTAAACCTATGTCCTCTGGTCCTTGATTAACCTACTCTGGGCAAGAGACGCTGTGCATCTACCCGATCTATTTCTCTCATAATTTTATACACTATTCCTCATGATTTTGTACATTATCCTTCAACCTCCTCCCTTGCCTCCATCCAAAGACCCCAGCAGTGTTTCCAGGTGAGACAGGTTCACATACACATGCTCTAACCTCATCTGGTGTTCCCGATGTGGCCTCCTGTACATTGGCGAGACCAAACGTAGACTCGGTGACCGTTTCGCTAAAAACATGTGCTCAGTCTGCTAAGGCCTACTAAATCTCTCAGTTGCTAACCATTTTAATTCCCCATTCCCATACTGACATTTATCTCCCGGGCCTCCTCCATTGCCAGAATGTGACTCAGCAGGTCAGGCAGCATCTCTGGAGAAAAGGAATAGGTGATGTTTTGGGTCACATCGAACATAAATTCTCTAGTTTATAGGTAACCCTCTAACAACTCCCCTGCTCCCCCTTCCCTTTTTCCCCCATGCCCCACTCTCTCTCCCTCTCCCTCACCTCCCATGTGCCCCATCTGGACTTGCAACTATTTCCTCACCCCCCCCCCCCCATTCTTTTCTCTGGCTTTGCAATTTGCTACTCACGCACGCCTGAAACATCATCTACGCTTGTTCTCCAGAGATTCTGCCGGACACATGCTGCCCGAGCTATTGCACCACTTTGTCCCCTTTTTTTACCTAAACACATAATTTTTTCTTGAGTGTAAACCTGGCCTTTACTGAACTTTTGGCATGATGTCTTTGACAAATTTTTGATGGCTGACCGCAGTGAGAGAAAACACGATAGGTGTGGCTTTATTTCCGGATGTACAAACATGAAATACTGGCAGATTGGATATTTACATTATGGATGAAATAGGTATGTAAAAAGTCACACTGTTCAAATTTGCAAATAACCTGCTATTGAAATCCATAAAGTGTAAATATGGAGTTTAAACTTCAACAAAAGGGAGACACAAAATGCTGGAGTAACTCATTGAAGAACTGAAGAACGGTCTCGACCCAAAACATTGCCCAAAGGTGGCAAACATGATATTGATTCCCCAAAGCTGCCCCTTGTCCAAACATAAGATGACAGATTTACATTAGACTTCTTTGGAAGAGTGCAGGTAGCCACAGGTAAATTGTAATTGAATTGGGAATGAGAATTAAAGTATCAGGCAACTGGAAGCCCAAGATTGTCCTGGAGACTGAGTAACGTTACATTGCAAGGTGGTCACACATATGTTTGCTTTCTCCTGTAAATAGGAACTTGCATCACGAGCACCAAATATAATGTACTTGATAACATTGCACAGCAGGTCATTCAGCATCTGTAGAGAAACATGTTTATTAGAAAAATGATCTGCTCCAGGAAAACATAAAATGTGCTTCTTTTCTAAGTTGTAGAGAAGTGAAGACCAAGAGAAAATCCACAAGAGAGGGCATTGAAAGCTTGTTAATGGCAGGACGAGGTGTGAATGAAGGAGAGAAACTGGAATAAAAAACATAGCATTTGTTGGAAATCTGAAATAAAAAATATATACATGTAGTAGATCAGGTAGGATCTGAAGAGAAAAATTGAGTTAATTGAATTAGGTTAATTGACCTAAAAGTCAAATAGGCTTTTGCCTTGCATTAGTTTAGTTTAGGTCAGTTTAATACAAATTGGAACAAGTGGCTAATTGAAATTATTGAATTTGCTGTTGAGTCCAGAGGGATGCAACCTGTCCAGATGGAGGACTGGATGCTCTTCCTGAATGGACCTGAATAGTGTCAGAGGCCGCAAACAAAGGACAGGGGTGTAAAATTAAAGTGACAAAGCAATTCATATAATTCTTAGTTTCTTGACATTCTATTGTAGTATTGGAGGAGTGTTATGAGATGTCTTTCGGATGAAATTACATTATGAACCCTTCTGCTTTGGATGGACATAAAATAAACCATCGGTGTTATTGAAGAGCAGGGTATTTATCTTTGGTGTTCCATATTTATTAATCATATACTGTGCATTTTTGTTGGCATAGGGGATTAATTAGATCTTTGTAAAGGCATGGTGAGCCAAAAGACCCATTCCTATGCTGTACTGTTCTATGCTCCGTCACCAAAACTGATTAACTGAATTGTATCAAAATCGATATGATTCGTATCTGAATCGTATCTATGGCAGCTTGCTGTTTGCAGGTTTGCTGCAATACTTTTTACAGTCCAAAAGCAAATATTTTTGAAATGTACTTCTCATAGGTGTTGAAGGCATCAAAAATTGATAATGTTGCTTTATAAATGCAAGTCCTTCTCTACTCTGTGGGTTTGTGTGCAAAGTGAGGGGTGGATACAAAGGGGAGGGGGTAATTTTGGGGGGGGAGAAAGAGGAGGGGAAAGGGGAGTATATGTAGAAGTTACCTAAAATTGGGTTATAAGTTATCCAAATGGAATATAAGTTACTGTTCCTCCAGTTTCCATGTGACTTCTCTCTGGTAAAGGAGGAGGCCCATGATAGAAGGGTCAGTATGGGAATGGGAAGTGGAGTTAAAATAGTTTGCAACCGGGACATCCTGCAGGCCTTGGTGGATGGAGCACAAATGTTTTGCGGTTGCTGAGTCTACACTTGGTCTCTCCGATGTACAGGAGGCCACATAGGGAACACCGGATGCAGTAGATATGATTAGAGGAGGTGCATGCGATCCTCTGTCACAACTGGAAGAACTGCTGGGGTCGCTGGATGGAAGTGAGGGAGGAGGTATAGGGACAGGTGTTACACCTCCTGCATTTGCAGGGAAACATACCTAGGGAGAGGATGGTTTGGATGGGAAAGGATGAATGAACCAAGGATTTGCAGAGGGAGCGATCTCTGCGAAAGGTGGATAAGGGTGGCGCCATCAATGGCTGCCTCGCCAACAGTCTGTCTGTCCCTTCTTTGTGTTTTAATAGTATGTGTCAAATGTTTGTTTTTAGTGTTCTTTAACTTGTTTTATGTAGGGAGTGGGAGGGGTTGGGGGAATTTTTTTCTAATCTCTTACCTCGACGGAGATACAACTTTTTTGGCGGCCTTTGCTAGAAACGGACTTAACATCATGGAGTTCGTGGTCTCTGGTCAGCGACCGACTTTGGGAACTCCAAGGTGCAGGACCATTGACCGCCCCGACGCGGGAGTTTCGATTGCCCTGACCCGGGAGCTTCGACTGCCCTGACATGGAAGCTTCGATTGCCCTGATGCGGGAGCTTCGACTGCTGTCTGTGGGAGCTTCAATCGCCTCGACGGATGGTTCGACTGCCCCGACCACGGGAGAATAAAGAGGAAGAAGCTTGGACATTTTGGACATCCCTTCCATCACAGTGAGGAATGTGGGGAATCCGCTGTGGTGGATGTTTATGTTAACTTTTATCTGGTTGTGTGTCTTGTTGCTTTTTTTTCCGTATGGCTGTATGGTAATTCGCATATCACTGTACCTTAATTGGTACACGTGACAATAAAACCTTTGAAACCTTTGAAGGGTGGAGATGGGAAGATGCGACTAGTATTTCATGGTTCAGTTTTTGGCATGTATGACAATGAAATACTGATGACAATGTTTTGCAGTTATTACCATTTGACTTTGAAGGTGTGATTATTTATTTTGGTAGCTTTGTTCACCTTGATCTTTCCAAACTTAACTTTTTACCTGTCCAATGGCTGGCTTGCAACGCTGATATTAGCTGGCTACCTGCTTGGGTGTGGGCTTCGTGGACATAGCTATCAGAGTGCTCACTAGATTAAGAAATTACAACTATTGTGTATATCTTTACCTAAGAAGTTGTTTTTGTCAATGGCTTGGCTTCTTAATCCTGTCTGATTTAATAGGTGGCTCATTAATAACAAATTGCACAAAATTACAAGTGTCTCTAATTCAATGAATTGGTCTACTTCCCTAGGTCATGTGGCAAAATGGAGGCTAAATGGGAAAATTAACCCTTGCAATACCAAACCCGAGTTCATTACATGCTGTTCTCAAATTATGAATAACAGTGTAAAATTTCATAATGTCATCAGGAATAGGAGTAGAATTAGGCCATTCGGCTCATCGTTTACTCCGCCATTCAATCATTGGCTGATCTATCTCCCCCTCCTAACCCCATTCGCCTGCCTTCTCCCCATAACCTCGGACACCTGCGCTAATCAAGAATCTATCTCTGCCTTAAAAATATCCACTGATTTGGCCTCCACAGTCTTCTGTGGCAAATAATTCCACAGATTCACCACATTAAATGCGATTTTATTTAGTACTAGACCAAGTGGACCCGTTGGGCCCATTCCTCGTAGAGGGGGGACAGGGAAGGGGAGAGGATATGATTGAGTGAGGCCTGGACCCAAAGCCTCTCTTGTATTGTAGCACCCTCAACCCCCCACTCAATCCCCCCTTATCCCCCCCCTCCTCCCCTACTAACCCATTCCATCCCCCCTAGCCACCCACACTTGCCCCTCCCCTGCCCCCACCCGGGAACGCGGGGGGATGGAGTGGTTGAATGTTAGACCAATGCAGTAGAGGTTTGGGGGAGTTTCAAAGGGGGTTCAGGGGGGATGAATTGGGTGAATGGAGGGTGGAAGAGAGGGGGGATAATGGGGCTGGGGGATGGAGTGGGTGAGAAGAGGATAAGGGGGTGGGTTGTGGGGGGGATGATAAGGAGTTGAGGGGGTGTGGATGGAGTGGGTGAGTGGGGCTCTTAAACCTGAAACCAATTTAAGTTAATGCAGCACAGGTTTGGGGGAGTTTTAAGGGGGATTAAGGGGGGAATGGAGTGCGTGAGTGGGGCTCTGAAGAAAAATCCTAAACACAATTTCAGTTAATGCAGGAAAGGTTTGGGGGAGTTTTAAGGGGGGGGGGTTGAGGTGGGAATGGAGTGCTTGAGTGAGGGGATGGGGAGGCTGAGTAAGGGGAGGGTGTTAGACCAATGCAGTCGAGGTTTGGGGGAGTTTTAAAGGGGGTTCAGGGAGGATGAATTGGGCGAATGGGGGATGGAGGAGAGGGGATAAGGGGGCTGAGGGGAGGATAAGGGGGTTGTGGTGGGTTGTGGGGGGGATGATAAGTGGGGTTGAGGGGGTGTGGATGGAGTGGGTGAGTGCGGCTCTTAAAAAAGCCTGAAGCCAATTTAAATTAATGCAGCACAGGTTTGGGGGTGTTAAGGGGGATTGAGGGGGGAATGCAGTGCGTGAGCGGGGCTCTGAAAAATATTCTAAACACAATTTCAGTTAATGCAGGAGAGGTTTGGGGGAGTTTTAAGGGGGGGAGGGGTTGAGGTGGGAATGGAGTGCCTGAGTGAGGGGGGGTTGAGGTGGGAATGGAGTGCGTGAGTGAGGGGAGGTTGAGGTGGGAATGGAGTGGCTGAGTAAGGGGAGGGTTTTAGACCAATGCAGTGGAGGCTTGGGGGAGTTTTAAAGGGGGCTCAGGGAGGATGAATTGGGTGAATGGAGGGTGGGGGAGGGGGGATAAGGGGGCTGAGGGGGATGGAGTGGGTGAGGGGAGGATAAGGGGGGTTGTGGCGGGGGATGATAAGTGAGGTTGAGGGGGTGTGGATGGAGTGGTGCTCTTACAAAAACCTGAAACCAATTTAAGTTAATGCAGCACAGGTTTGGGGGGTTTAAAGGGGGATTGAGGGGGGAATGGAGTGCGTGAGCGGGGTTCTGAAAAAAATCCCAAACACAATTTCAGTTAATGCAGGAGAGGTTTGGGGAAGTTTTAACGGGGAGTTGAGGTGGGGATGGAGGGGGGTTGAGGTGGGAATGGAGTGCGCTCCCCCCCCCCTCCTCCTCCTCCTCCTCCTCCCCCCCTCCTCCTCCCCCTTCCTCCTCCTCCCCCTTCCTCCTCCTCCCCCTTCCTCCTCCTCCTCCCCCTCCTCCTCCTCCCCCTCCTCCTCCTCCCTCCTCCCCTCCCCCTCCTCCCCCCATCTCCTCCTCCCCCCATCTCCTCCTCCCCCCATCTCCTCCTCCCCCCTCCCCTCCTCCCCCTCCCCTCCTCCTTCCCCCCTCCTCCTCCTCCCCCCCTCCTCCTCCTCCCCCCTCCTCCTTCCCCTCCTCCCCCTCCTCCCTCCCCCCCTCCTCCTCCCCATCCTCCTCCTCCCCCATCCTCCTCCCCCCGAAAACATCAATGATAGGTCTTAATTAAGTGACTAATAAGCATTGCCCATTTCAAAATTCCATTCATTTGATATCAATTTTATTGTGACAATAAGATATAATTTCTCTATGACCTCAAGTGAAATTCCAGTCATACTTTGTAATAAAGTTCTCTCTACTTCTATCTCCTAATCTCAAGCTCCTAATCATTTCCACCCTGCAGTCATGGTGGTGCAGCAGTGGAGTTGCTGCCATTGAGGGCCAGAGACCCGGGTTCGATCCTGACTACGGGTGCCGTCTGTACGAAGTTTCTACTTTCTGCCTGTGACCTGTGTGGGTTTTCTCCGGGAGCTCCAGTTTCCTTCCACACTCCAAAGATGTACAGGTTTGTAGGCCAATTGGCTTGGTAGAATTGTAAATTGTTCCTAGTGTACTTGGATAGTGTTAAGTGTGCGGGGATCGCTAGTCGACGAGGACTCGGTGGGCTAAACATCCTGTTTCCGCACTGTATCTCTAACTAAATTAAACTAAAACTAATCCTCGGTTTATCTGCTGCTGAACACTTCAACACTGTGCAATCTCCCAATTTCCAAAACTTTGCTTGCTGACTGCCGATCCTCCATTTTCAATAAAATTCAGCGCCTCTATCCAAAAGTCTATTTCCCATGTGCCTTCTTACATTAAGTCCTATCTGCTTTGCCAATATTATGTCATATGTTGGCTTTTGATTTTTCATTGGCGTTAATTTTATTGTGTGATAAATCCCTTTATCGCAAACGTTACACTTTTCTGTCTTATTATGTGTGAATTTTCCTTTCTCACTAGCCTTTTTAGATAACTGCAGAACATGGCACCTACAGTGCATTCAGAAAGTATTCAGACCCCTTCACTTTTTCCATATTTTGTTACGTTACAGCCTTATTTTAAAATGGATTAAATTCATTTTTTTTAAATCATCAATCTACACACAAAACCCCATAATAAAAAAGCGGAAACAGCTGTTTACATTTTTTTGCAAAGTAATTAAAAATAACTAATTGAAATATCACATTACATAAGTATTGAGGCCCTTTACTCAGTACTTTATTGAAGCACCTTTGGCAGCCTCAAGTCTTCTTGGGTATGATGCTACCAGCTTGGCACACCTGCATTCGGGTAATTTCTCCCATTCTTCTCTGCAAATCCTCGCAAGCTCTGTCAGGTTGGATGGGGAGTGTCGATGCACAGCTATTTTCAGGTCCCTCCAGAGATGTTCGATCGGGTTCAAGTCCGGGCTCTGGCTGGGCCACTCAAGGACATTTACAGACTTGTCACAAAGCCACTCCTGCGTTGTCTTGGCTGTGTGCTTAGGGTCATTGTCCTGTTGGAAAGTGAACCTCCGCCCCAGACTGAGGTCTCAGAACGCTCTGGAGCAGGTTTTCATCAAGGACCTCTCTGTACTTTGCTCCGTTCATCTTTCCCTCGATCCTACCTAGTCTCCCGGTTCCTGCCGTTGAAAGACATCCCCACAGCATGATGCTGCCACCATCATGTTTCACCATAGGTATGGTATTGGCCAGGTGATGAGCGGTGCCGCTTGGCATTCGGACCAACGAGTTCAATCTTGGTTTCATCAGACCAGAGAATCTTGTTTCTCATGGTCTGATAGTCCGTTAGGTGTCTTTTGGCAAACTCCAAGTGAGCTGTCATGAACCTTTTACTGAGGAGTGGCTTCCGTCTGGCCACTCTACCATTAAGGCCTGATTGGTGGAGTGCTGCAGATAGAGTTGTCCTTCTGGAAGGTTCTCCCATCTTCACAGAGGAACTCTGGAGCTCTGTCAGAGTGAGCATTGGGTTCTTGGTCACCTCCCTGACCAAGGCCCTTCTCCCCCAATTGATCAGTTTGGCCGGGTGGCCAGCTCTATGAAGAGTCCTGGTGGTTCCAAAGTTCTTCCATTTAAGAATGGCGGAGGCCACTGTGCTCTTCGGGACCTACAATGCTGCAGACATTGTTTTATACCCTTCCCCAGATCTGTGTCTCGACACAATCCTGTCTCAGAGGTCAATGGACAATTCCTTCGTCTTCATGGCTTGGTTTTTGCTCTGGCATGCACTGTCAACTGTGGGACCTTATATAGACAGGTGTATGCCTTTCCAAATCATATCCAATCAATTTAATTTACCACTGGTGGACTCCAATCAAGTTGTAGAAACATCTCAAGGATAATCAATGGAAACAGGATGAACATAAGCTCAATTTTGAGTGTCTTAGCAAAGGGTCTGAATGCTTATGTAAATGATATTTCAGTTATTTCTTTGCAAAAAATTCTAAACACCTGTTTTCACTTTTTTATTATGGGGTATTGTGTGTAGATTGATTATAAAAAAACTGAATTTAATCCATTTAAAAAAATGAATTTAATCCATTTAAAAATGTAATGCAGCAAAATGTGGAAAATGTGAAGGGATCTGAATACTTTCTGAATGCACTGTAGGTAATTTATTGAACTATCCCTCCTCCCCAACTACACATTCTTTTAAAATTTGCTTGAGCAAATAGCTGGTTACCCTGATTAAAAGATCAATGTCCATTATTTGATTTGGGCTTTTATGTTCTGTTGCCCTTTTTAAAAATATGTAAAATGTGCTTATTAACACATAAATTGTATGGAAACTAGAAAATGTCGCATTGATCCTGTGGAGCATGCTTTTCCTAGCAATGTGTTAAAGCACATTGGTTTTGAAATTAATGTGTTTATATGAATTTGCTGTTTCTCTGGAGGTGTTAAACTAGTTAAAATAAAAATGTGATCTCATTTAAAAAATGCTTCCACTGGATACTGAAAGTGAGAAAATGTTTTCATTTTCAAAACCATGCTGGATAATTTTACTGATGGAATTTTGAAATCTCTGTCCGAGACTAATTATTGAATTTATACTTATTTATTATTAAATTAACACCAGAACACTTGCCTTAAATTAAATAATCTATGAATGCACCAAATTGGATATTGGGAATGAGAATATTTTATTACGGACACATGGAAATTTGTAAGTTAAAAATGAACAGGGGTGTCTACAGCAAATCTGCATCTGGTAGTATCATGGGAAAATTTTCTTGTTGGTTGACTACGAATGTATTTCTTCGTGTAATTATTTTTTGCATTTGTTACTATAAAGTACAATTTATCCATGCCCAAGATGATATACCTTTCAGACCTATTTGCTTGGATTCTTTTTTAAAATTCTTATTTCAAATTCTTCAGTAATCTTAATAATTTCTTCCATCCCCTCTATCTCTTTTGAGATGTGTATTCCTCTAACTCTTGACCTGTTGATGGTCCTTGAATGTAATTGCCCTACTTGCATGTTGGTAGTTGTTAAGGCATTAAACATTTTTCTAATTATTTCCTTGAATCTCTCTCACTATACCTCTATTCAATTGAAAGCAGTTCTCATCTGCCTCTTATCTTCCTTGGCCGAATGCCAGTTTTTATTTGTTCCTGTGAAGTGCTCTGGGATGTTTTGTTGCATTAAAGGTACTTTATAAATGAATGTTGTTTGTAGTCAATGAAAAGCAGATTGAACACTCTCTGGTTTCATGTAGGGGAGTAGAATCTTCAAAAAAACTGGTATCTTCTTTTGTGGCCATTAATTTATACTTTTCATCTTTATCATAGCATTAAAATGGTCCAATACTGGAAAGATAATGAACTGGACACTTTCACAGAAATCCTCAGATTCAACAGAATCAGGCAATTTCATTCAACAGACCTGACTGAATATGCCACAGTTATCACCAACCTCGTATACAAATGCATGGACGATGTGTACCTACAAAAACAATCTGAGTCTTCCCCAACAAGAAGTCCCTGTATGAACCAGGAGATTCGTAATCTGCTTAGGGCTAGCTCAATGGCGTTTAGGACTGATGATACAGAGTCATACTAGTCCAAGTATGACTTTCTGAAGGTTATTGTGACCAAGCTGGAGTCATCGAAAGAGGGTTGATAGGGATTTCACACTATCATCTCCTACAAAGCATATCCGGGTAGCCTAGGGGGCAATGACCCATCACTTCCAGATATGCTCAATGCCTTTTATGCACTCTTTGAAAGCGAGATCAATGACACACCTACACGAGCCCCCCACAGCTCCTGATGACCAGTTTCAATCTCAGTCTCTGAGGCCATTGGTGCATCCTTCAAGAGGGTGAATCAGTGCAATGTGTTCAGCCTAGACAGCAGACTAGTCTGAGTGTTAAAGACCTGTACGGACCAACTGGCTGTGTATTCATGGACATTCTCAACTTCTCGCTTCTGCAGTGAGGTTTCCCCCTGCTTCAAAAGGGCATTTATTGTACCTGTGCCCAAGGAGAGCAAAGTGAACCGATTAAGTGACTATTGTCCAGGGGTACTTACATCAACTGCAATGAGGTGCTTTGAGCAAATTAACTCCTACCTCAGAAATGACCTGGTACTGCTCCAATTTGTCTATCGTGACAACAGGTCAACAGCCGGCGCTATCTCTCCACTCTGCTCTAGACTATTTGGATACAGAAATACATATATCAGGATGCTGCTCATTGACTGCAGGTTGGATTTCTACACAATCATCTTTTCCAAATTCATCATCAAGCTCCAAGACCTGAATATCTGTACCTCCTTTTGCAACTGGATCCTTGACTTCCTCATTGGTAGACCTCAATCAGTGGAGATCAGTAACATCATCTTCTCCTCACTGACTGTCAACATTGGTGCACCTCAAGGCTATGTGCATAGCTCCCTGCTCCTACTCTACACCCATGATAGTGTGGCTAAACTTAGTTCCAAAGCCATCTACAAATTTGCGGATGACTCCACCGTGGTTGACTGAATCACAGATGGTGATGAGGCAGTATATAAGAGAGTGATTGAACATCTGGCTGAGTGGTGCTGCAACACCAACCTCTCGTTCAACATTAAAAAGACCAAGGAACTAATCGTTTACTTCAGAAAGGATAAGTTGGGAGACCATGTACCAGTTTTCATTGGTGCTTCAGCAATGGAGAGAGTTAGCAACTTCAAATTCCTGGGCATTAACATCTCTGGGCACAGCACCTAGATTTAATAGCACCAAAGGCATGTTAGGACCTCTATTCTTAAAAGATTAAAGAATCAGCAAGTCACAAAATACTTGCACCGTAGAAAATATCCTGATTGGTTGCATCATGGCCGGGTAAAGCAATTCCAACCCAAAGAAGAGGCTGTAGAGAGTGGTGGACTCACCCCAGTCACTCATGGGCACAGCCCTCCTAACTCTCTAAAACATCCACATGAGATACGGTCAAGAAGGCGGCATCTGTCTTCAAGGATCACCACCGTCAGGGCTATGCCATTTTTTTGCTGCTACCATTGAGGCAGGAAGCCTGGAGTCCCACAACACCAGGTTCCTGATCAGCTAGTTTCCTACAACCATCAGATTTGTGCACTGAACTGAACAACCCTAGGCCTACATCGGCAATGGAACACTGAACCACGACTTACACTAATTTGAACTTGTTTACAAGTTGTATTTTGTTTTGCACTGTTGTTCTTTTCTCTGACTTGTACAATTTGTGTAATTTATATATAATTTGTGTTTGTGTTGTCCATGTCTGTGCCTGAGATGCTGCTGCAAGCAAGATTCTCATTGTATCTTTACCTCACCCTACATGTGAAGATGACAATGTTATCAATTTGTTTAATTTGTACAAATATTGGTCATCACTGCCTTAACCTAATTGAATGGTAAGGAACTTACTTAAAGATGTATCAGTAACATCCTTTTTTGAATTTTTCTGACCATTATATGATAATTTAGTCTCCCTGCAGATAAAGCAAGGTAAGCCAACATTGTTCAAAGTCTGCTTCGCACAAGATTGAGCTCTTAAAATATTGCAACACATCATGAAGCCATTTAGACTGTCATTCAGTGCTGACCTTAAGAGCTATCTAATAGGTCTTAACACCTGGTACCACACACCACAAATTGCAATTGTTTCTCCCCCTTACAAGTATTACATTCTCTGTTCAATACCCTTGTATAATAGCAGATAGTTCAGATAATAACGTACTCGTGCCTGATTTTAAAACAATACTAGTACTGGATGACATTTCTATCCCTTCATGGTATCTTTTAGCAATTCACTATCTGTCTTCTTCCATAGACCAGGAGAAGACCAGTGTTCCATACAACACAAGAACAGACCTTTTGGCCCTTAATGTCTATGCCGAACATGATGCCAACTCTTATCCCTTCATTCCCTGTATATCCATATGCCTATCGAAAAGCGTCTTAAATGCCACTATCATATCTGCCTCAGCAACCACCCCCCGCAACTTGTTCCAGGCACTCACGATACTAAGTGCAGATTACGGATATGTATCAAAATGGAAATTATCCCAGTACTGATTCCCCATGGCATACCTCAAAGGACTCTAAGTGCTGGAGTAACTTAGTTGGTCAGGCAGCATCTCTAGAGAACATGGATCTCCAGAGATGCTGAGTTACTTCAGCACTTTGTGTCCTTTTTTGCAAACCAGCATCTGCAGCTCCTTGTTTCTACACCCTTATCTCTAATTTGAAAACAGTCATTCCTCCCATTCAATAATGCAACTGCTATTCTACGCTATGTTTAGTGGGCAGATTCCTCCTTGTAACTGCTGGGATTTGCAGCACCAATATGCGTGGGAGGAGAGAAAAACAATTTCCGTATTGTTGATTGTGATAAAACAATCTGTTCTGATAAATTTCTTTCTATCCTTCACCCAGTTTCATTTTCACGTAGCCAGAACTATTTTGGTTTGATTGGCTTCAATTTTGCTAACAGTTATTATTTCAGTGCATTAGCAAATGCTCTATGATAGTCGTCTGTTCACCTAACCTCAATCATAACTGCTTTTATCTGGAGGTAAAGTTGTCAGCTGCTGGGCAGTCAACTCTATGATAGTGAGAAATACTAAAGACAATAATTCAAGGCAAATTAGCACTCGGAAACGTATGGATTTCATCATTAATATGAAGTTAGTCAAACTATTTGATTTAGTTCTCTGGCTACCATTAACATATATAGTTCTATGTGGTATTTTTTGTCAGATAGTGAGAATACCTTCAGTTAACTTACCATGGGTTTATTCACAAAATGCTGGAGTAACTCAGCAGGTCAGGCAGCATCTCGGGAGAGAAGGAATGGGTGACGTTTCGGGTCGAGACCCTTCTTCAGACGAAGGGTCTCGACCCGAAACGTCACCCATTCCTTCTCTCCCGAGATGCTGCCTGACCTGCTGAGTTACTCCAGCATTTTGTGAATAAATCGATTTGTACCAGCATCTGCAGTTATTTTCTTAACTTACCATGGGTTGATCTCTATTGCATTTTATAAATGGCAATATAATATTTGTACTACTCCCATGTTGAAGGAGGACTGGATGATTGTGACCAGGGTTGCCACTGGTCCATCTTTACTTCCCTCAGCAAACTGAGATCTATATCAACCAAACTGGACAACTTGTCTACTTTGAGCACTGCCAAACATTTAAGCACCTCTATCCAATTTCCCTGCTGCCTCCTCCACTGGGACACTGCCAGCATCCTCTTACTCATTGAAGAAGGATGCTAATTATTCATATAGTAGCTCTGCCACGTCCTGTGCCTCCGCAAGAAGATATTTTTGATCACGTATCAGCACACCACTCCTTTTGACAAACATATAAATAGTATAGGTTTTCTGTGTTCTTTGCTTCACAATTTGCTTCATTATTATTCACTTTGCTTCACTATTTCCTTTTTCCCTTCTCTATATTTATTGTATTCAACTTGATTCTCTGAATTATGGACCTAATATATATTGTAAGCTTTTTTTGCTTAAGTTTATCAGTTTTAAATTTTGTTTTCTTCCCTTGAGGAAATGTTGGTCTATGCTGATCTCATTCCCTTTTGAAAGCTTCCTTTCTTTACCTGGTGTCATGCCCGCTAATCTTTGATTTAATCTTGGCCACATTTCATTTTAACAATGAAATTATTCCTCCCATAGAGAATTTTCACATTTGATTTTATTTTTCCCTCTTTTTAAGGATGCTCTGAGTCTAATATTTATGATCATTGTTTCCCAGGTAACCACATTAAACCATACTCCATTTGCCTCACTTTGTATCTGAGAACCAGATACAGCAGCATTTCCTATTTCATTTGGTTGGAAGCATCCTCATTAAGAAATCTCGCGCATATTTCATGATTTCTTGCATTTTCCCAGTGTGTTAATTGTAGCCCTGTAGAGGTTCACGTGTTGTTTAACATTCAGTTTAATATTTAAATGATACAGCTCAACAATTAGTACAAGAAGGCAAGGTGTGTGTTAACGTGTTGACTGTGAGGTGAAGGCTAGCTCCGTCGTCCGATGCACACCGCCAGTAGACCACCCAGGTCGGCGTTGATTGGATGGCCCAGATCACGCCAGGTCCACCCGAGTGCTCGAGCTCGATGAACGACGGTTCGAGACCAAATTGGCTCGGCCCACCACATGACCCCCCCCAGAAACGGAGTATTGGAGGTGGTTAGGCTGTCGAGTAAGGTGGCCTGATCTTGTGTACGTGTCTCCTGTGTTCGGGGTGACAGCTGGTTGAGTTGTGGGTGGGTTTGGTCGTGATGGTGGACGCCCTCTGAGGCGGGGTTGTGCCAGCTGCACTGGTTGGTCAATGTCCAAGTGTGCCGGCTTAATACGGTCCACGGAGCCAGTCTCGTGTCCGTCGACCATGTCGATGAAAGTCGTGGCATCGTTTTGCAGTACTCTGAAGGGTCCCTCGTAAGGCCTTTGCAGTGGAGGATGGTGGGAATCTCGGCGAAGGAAGACGTGCTGGCAGTCCTGGAGGTCGGGTGGAGCAAGGCGATCGACTCAAACATCTCAGAATGAACGAGATGTTGTCCCTTCACGTCGACCAGCAGGGAATGAGCCCGGAGGAAATTGGCGCCCAGCAACAGTTGGGAGACGTCGGCGATAGTGAAAGGCCAGGTGAAGTGACAGGAGCAGAAGGTGAGTGGGATTCTGCGGACTCCGTACGTTCTGATGTTGCTGCCGTTGACGGCGGGCAGAGAAATTCCCCTCTTACCGGAACGAGTGTTGTCTCCTGATGGGGGCAAACGCTGACGTCCGCTCCCGTGTACGCCAGAAAATTCCGCCCTGAATGATGGTCCCGGGTGTAGAGGAGGCGATGCCTCTGGCCGGCTGCAGTCGCCACTACTGGAGGCTGCCCGAGGCGTTTCCCGGAATGTGCACTGGGTGGTCGGCATCAGCAGGCCTCGGAACCCCACCTTTGGTGGCAGTAGCACCACGTGCCTTTGCTGCCATCACTCGTGTCCAGCTTCACCACCACAACTTCGGTGGAGGCTGGTACCGTCCGTTTGACCCACCGAGGCCGCGCCGCCACCCGGTTGATGGTGGCGTCACCCTGCTGTTTCGCCTGCCACAGCACGTCCGCACGGGCAGCTACCTGGCGGGGGTTGGTGAAGTACTCGTCCGCGAGGAGCAGGCGAATGTCATCAGGCATCTGCTCGAGGAAAATCTGTTCGAACAGGAGGCAGGGTGCCTAGCCGTTCAGCAAGGCGAGCATTTCGCTCATAAGCGTGGACGTCTTGTGGTCGCCAAGGCCGTCCATTTGAAGCAGTTTGGCTGCCCTGTCGCGGTGGCTGAGACCGAATGTGCGCAAAAGGAGTGCTTTGAGGCCCTCGTACTTGCCCGCAGCTGGTGGCTGGCGAAGGTAATCGATTAGGAGCCCGGCAATGTCCTGGTCTAGCACGTTGACCAATGTAGTAATATTTTGTGGCATCGGCAGTGAATGTGGAACACAGGTTCAGCCTGTTCGAACCACACCTGGGGCTGTGATGTCCAGAAAATGGGCAGGTTAACCGATACTGCATTCTGCTGGTCCAGGTTGCCGGCTGCAAACATGGTAATAATCCAAAATAAGTTGTTTTGGATTGTCGGGGTCATCACTGAGGAGGTCTACATGTCGTGTAAACACTCTGTTTAATCATTAACCGAATACAGTTCCATCGCCCACCCGCGCGTGCCCGAGTTCTGTCGCTCACCCGCGCGTGCCCGAGTTCTGTCGCTCACCCGCGCGTGCCCGAGTTCTGTCGCTCACCCGCGCGTGCCCGAGTTCTGTCGCTCACCCGCGCGTGCCCGTGTTCTGTCACTCACCCGCGCGTGCCCGAGTTCTGTGGCTCACCCGCGCGTGCCCGAGTTCTGTCGCTCACCCGCAAGTGCACGAGTTCAAATCCCAACTGCCAAATCCTGTTCTCCTGGCGCACCACAGCCCGCGCCCCCTGACCACGTGATTTGTCGGCTCAGATCACGCTCTGTCCACGCGAGAGTTCGAGCCCGACAAACGAGGGTTCGATACCAAAGTGGCTCGGCCCCAGGGCCGTCTTAACGCATGGGCCTGATGGGCACTTGCCCGGGGCCCCACGAGCATAGGGGCCCCATGCTGATCTGTGTATGTTAAGTGACTTGCAATAAATAAATACTACTTTAAAAATGTAGGTTCAATAAGTGCTTTTTTCGCAACATTTTCGGTCCCTAAGTGTTTTTTTTCGCAACATTTTCCATCCCTAAGTGCTTCTCAGCGATCTGTTTCGCAACAATTAGCTCCCTAAGTGATTTGCTTTTCCATCCCTAAGTGCTTCTCACAGCGATCTGTAAGTGCTTTTCGCAACAATGTAGCACCCTAAGTCCATCGCTAAGTGCTTTTTGGTAAGTGCTTTTCGCCGGCACGACAGGGGGGGTGGGCTGGTAGGGAAAGAGGGGTGGGGAGAGTAACGGTGGGGGTAACGGGGAGGGTGGGAGGAGGAGAGTTGTCGTAGGGGCCCCAGTACACTGCTTTGCCCGGGGCCCATAATGCTGTAAAGACGGCCCTGCTCGGCCCGCCACAACAGTCAATTAACCAAACAGCCAGCATGTCTGTAGTAGGTGGGAAGAAGCTGGCGTAACTGAAATTCTCCACAATCCCAAGGAAAGTGTGCAGGCTTCACACAGAGTGCCCAAGGCCAGGATAGAAATGGAGTTATTGGAATGAAGCTACTTCTTATTTAGCATATCTTTCACTTGGGTATTTTAAAACGAAAGAATGCATATTATTTTCAAATCCATTGACACGGAAAGTACTTTTCTAGTTCCTCTCTGGAAAAATGTTCACAGTACTGCCAACACTCCCCAAAAAAAATCCTATTTTAATACATCCCAGATTCCTGCCAGACTTTGTTATTATTTTCCAATAAATATTTATGTTTAGCTCTTACTGTTTGCTTTAATGCCCTTCGCAAGCAATATAAATGCGTTCAAAATTGATGTTTTACTGTAAAAGAAAACCTTTATTCTGTAAATGTGTATGTTACATACAACATGAAGAGAGAACTTAGATTCTGAAATGTACATTATGAAGCCATCTCCCGAGAAGGGAAGGAAAATTACACACATGATAGCTCTCAGCTAGATGACTACCTTTCATTCGTGGCTGCATAATGTACCGAGTGTTGATATTTTGTGTCTTCTATGTGGCAAAGAATGGATGTGGCCACGTTCTGCCAGATGTCGCATTCATTTGGACTGTGCATACCACCTATGTCTAATAGAAAAGTTGGTGGAGAAGTATACCTTTTAACCACAAATTGGTCAGGAAGTGGGCTGCACAGAATATATTGAAGATTCGGTGGGAAAGGAGATAATGGAGACCATCAGATTAGTTATTTTGAGTGAATTTTAAGTTACTTAGCAAAATACTGTGTCACCAGAACTTTCGATCAAGTACCGAAACCTTGCTTAGCTGATGATGAGATGGGCCATTGTCTGATCCTTCCTACACAGTCAGTCACGGCACTACTGTCTACCGTTTTGAATGTGCTCCATGGGTTGTTTCTAGCAATGTATGCAGTCAGCAACATTCACTGGAGATTATCATCTTGGTGAAAGACACACTTCCGTCTGTCTGATGTTTGCTATTCTAGCAGTGCACTGAGCTGTCAATGTCCAAAGATTCGAAATAGCATGTAGTGCAATGAATTGAAAAAGTGGTGTAAGCACAGAAGAAGCTCAAAAGTGAAACTCCATGCTTTAAGGCCCTCCTGGGATGAGATGGCTGTTTTAGAAAATCTTTGACTTGTTGCTCATGGAATGCAAGTGAACGAAAAATTTAAAGTCATGCTGACAGCATTGCATTCAGCACATAGAACAGCACAGCACAGGAATAGGTCCTTTGGCCCACAGTGTCTGTGCTGGACATGATACCTCTCACATTAAAGTTCTACCCTCTAGCCTTTGGCATTTCTAATTTGAAGAAAAAGGTTTTGACCGTCCATCCTATCTATCACTCATAATTTTATATACCTATCACATTCTCAGCTCAACCTCTGGAGTTTCAGAGAAAACAATCCAAGTTTGGCCACCCCCACTCCCCCCTCCTTTAATCCGCCATGCCCCCCCTTTCTTCTCCCTCCTCCCCTTTGCCTTACCCAAACTCGCACCTATTTTTCCCCTCCCCCACTCAATGTAAACTCTCAGTTGCATGTTAGGATTTGAACTATGTCTCTTGCAAATTAGCCATGGTCTCTGCATTACTAGTTAAGTAATCTAACCATTACACTATCATTACTGTTAAATGGTCTTCATTTCTCCATTTTAAAACAGTTCCTTAAATTTGCCAATTGTGAGACGATGTCTAAAATATGTTGAGTATTTTCTGAAGACATAGCTGTGGTCTGAGAAGATAAAAACCCTTGGCACCAACATTCCTTGTTGAATAGGAATACCAGATCAAAGTATTCTGTAGCATGATATTGCCAACTTGACTTCTGATTTACTACAAAAAAATCTGCTGTCTAAGCCTTGCTGCAAATATGACATGAACAGCTGCCTATCCAGAGACCAAATAAATAATTTCAGATCAGTTTGTTGCATGAAAACCTTTTGTGTTTTCTGCATTGAACATATATTTTCCAATATGTGCACATCACAACCAACAAATCAATTACTGTATTTATTTTAAATTGGAAGGTTGGATTCAAAATCTTTTCACCCTCTGAATAACAAATATATATTGGCTAGCATGTCTAAAAAACGATGTTAATTGCACCTGCCTTGGCTCAAAAAATTCATGAAAATAAAATAGACTATTTAGTGGAGCATCTGTGCAAGTGTTCAGTGACAGAATGATATTTTAACTCTGGATTTAATTTCTTTCCACACCTCCATCTGTCGTTAACAAGACCCATTCTCAAATTTCAGATAATGTTTTCATTATTGGATAATGCCCCCCTGATATCCTGTAACACTTGCCTACCAAAATGGCACACTTCCTCTTTCCTGTATGTGTACATATGGAACTTAACAATCAATTTGCAACTCAAGATCAATGAAATCCACTTACCTGACACCATTGCTGTTAACCTCTGCTGGCATACTGTGGTGACTCTATACTTCCTCTGTACTTTTTGCCAGGTCCTGGAACCACCCAAAAGGACAAAGGCAAAAGGCAGCAGGTGACAAATAATGCTGCCGAAGTTGCACACCCTTTTAATGCACACGTATTTGTGTTCTTTCACCTTGCAATCCATGCCTCTTTAGCTAGCTTTCTGGCCAGCTGGGTATGGTGTTAAATCTCACAACAGATATTTATCTTGATTGAATTTGGTTATGACTGAAATATGATTATATACATAAGGAAAGGATCTGAGGCTTGCGGCCATCACCTCGCATGAGATTTCCTGCAGGAAGTGAATGACAAGAATTCTCAAAAGGAGTATGCTCATTTTGTAACTTCAATATACTGGCTCAGGTCGACGTTAATAAATGGTGCCTCTTACAGCAAAATAATCAAGAGTGGAGACCGTGGCACCAGTAGTAAATCCAAATCAGAGCCTCCATCTGGTAATTGGTTCTTGGTTCTTGGGTCTTCCAAAATATTCCAAATGGAATTTAAACTGGAGGTGGGGGAGTATGTTATTTTTCGTCACTACCTCCCCAAGTTGGAAGTGGGTAATTTGCGCGCCTGCTACCTTATCTGGGTGCAGATACTGTACCTTAGGTATTTTTCAAAAACGCAATACTCGGTTGCAAAAGCAAAGTATATCTGAGAGACTCAAGAACATACTAATGCAATGTATTCCCCAATACGACAAAGCTATAGTAACATCTAAGTGGACTAGTATTTTACCAAGATCTCGAGAAGTTTCTAGTCCTTTTCATATGGGAAAATATTAAAGATTGAATAAATTATATGCAGGTAATGTCCATTTCACAAATGTACTGTACTCATTCCATTTTCCAGTCTGTGCACTTGTAAAACTGGCCCTTTACTATTCGGTCAATTACTTGATTTGTTCTCCAGATCTCTCTCCTGGATTATCCAGCTGTTTGAGAGACACCTGCCAAAGGCTTTTGAGGAAACAGGACTATATATACAGTGGCTTCCAACTTGGGGATCTAACGGTGTACAATGGGAGCAGTGGGTACCTCAGTCAGTGAGGATAGGTGACAACACCTCCTCTACAATAATTCCTAACACTGGTGCTCCACAAGGATGCATTTTCAGTCCCCTACTATACTACCTTTATACTCAGAACTGTGTGGCCAGATTTGGCTCTAATTACGTCTACAAGTTTGCTGATGACACCACTGTGGTGGGTTGGATCACAAACAATGAAGAGACAGAGTATAGGATGGAGAATGTGAACTTAGTAACATGGTGCCAGGACAATCTTAATGTCTCAATGTTAGCCAGACGAATGAGCTAGTTATCAACTTAACAATTGACAAATAACAATTAGTTATTAACAATGGTGCTGAAGTGGTAATGGTAGAGAGCTTCGCTTTAGCATTAATGTTACCAATGAACTGCCATGGACTGACCACATTGATGCGACAGCCAAGAAGGCACACTACCACTTTTACTTTCTGAGGAAATTCAGCAGGTCTTGAATAACTCCTACATACCTTTACATCCATTTACATCCACTTTTACATCCTTGAATAACTCCTACATACTTTTACAGATGGATTGAAAACTTTCTAACCAAACGACACCAGAAGGTATTAGTCGACGGTCAATCTTCATCCAGATGTCCAGTGTCTTCAGGAGTACCCCAGGATACTGTCATGGGCCCCTGTTCTTTCTAACCTACTTAAATGACGTTTCAACTTGTGTAACATCTGAGGTCAGATTATTCGCAGATGATCTGATTCTCTACAGACCCATACACTCTCTGAATGACTGCGATACCCTTCAACAAGACATCAATTCACTCTGCAAGTGGGAATCTTCTTGGCAGATGAAATTCAACAAATTCGAGTGCTATGTCTTGAGAATGACCCACAAGAAGAATTTTCATCATTATCAGTACTTCAAGGGAAACTCTGCACTCCAGGAGGTAAAACATCACCCCTATTTGGGTATTGAACTGTCAGAGAACCTCAGCTGGGCAAAATATATTAATCAAGCTATCTCAAGCTCAAACAAAATCCTTGGTCTCTTGCGACAAAATTTCTGGAACTGTACAAAATCCACAAAGGACATTTAGTTACAAAACGCTAGTACGTCCAAGGCTGGAATACTGTAGTGCCATTTGGGATCACTACCAAGTGATTCACATTAATAACCTTGAGAAGGTCCAGAGAAGAACTGCCTGGTTTGTAACCGGTGACTATAGAAAGACCAATAGTGTCACAGAAATGCTTCATGAACTCAAATGGGACACCTTCCAAAGACGCCGTATAATATCCAGGCTTACTGCAGTCTACAAAGAAACCCACTCATTAGCTCCATCCAACATTGCCCATCTTTCATACAGTCGGAATAACAGACCAGGAACTTGACTAAACCAATCCTTGAATTATATAACCATCAAGACCAACAAAGACTGTTTCCGCTACTCGCATATAAAATCTGCTGCTGATAGTAAATCTTTTAAACTGTTGCTTGCAAACACCAAATTTTAAATCTGCAACTGCATGCATGAGGGACTGCACATTTATAGCCCAACAGCGGCAAGACAAGACAAGACAAGATACAGATGCACCAGAGAAAGCAACCTGTCCGGTTGCATCTGTTGTGTTTGGGAACAGCAAGACCGCAAGAAATTGCAGAGTTGTGATTGTAGCCCATCACACAGATCAGACTCCACACCACTGACTCCATCTATATTTCATGCTGTCTCAGAAAAGCAGTCAACATAATCACCAAAGAGTTGTCCCATCACGTTCATTCCTCCTCCCTGCTCCCATTGGGCAAGGTCCAGAAGATGAAAGCTCATACCACCAGACTTGGGAACAGTTTCTTCCCCTCTATTATTAGGTTTCTGAACAGTTCTTCCATAATGTAGGGCACTGTACGATTCATCTCTACCCCATTGCAGATATTGGTCTTTGTCAATGGAATTGATGCACTACAATGCTGAGAACTGTATTCTGCACGCTGTATCTTCCCCTTTGTTCTACACATTGTACTTGAGTTAGACTTGATTCTGTAGGGGAAAATCTGATTTGATTGGAAAGCATGTAAAACAGTTTTCACTGTACCTTGGTAGACATGACAATAATAAACCTAAACCAGAGCTATGTGCTGAAAGACAATCCTCTGGTGTAGCTTCTCAAAATAAGAGTGGTGCCAGTTTTTCCACCAATATCAGTTAGGGTTTCAGTTGCCTCTAATTTAAAAAGATCATTAGGGTGAAGGTTGTTGTGGAGAACAGCGAGAGCCTCAGCAAGGTTAAGAGCTGTGATTTAGAGGGAGAAGAAGCCATTTGTGCTTATATGTTATTGCTTTTACTAGTGGTATCCAGGTCTTCACTGGAAGTTCATTCCCCGTGTGGATAATGAAGATTGGTGTATTTATATGCTTAGTAATGTGGATTAATCATATAACAACACACTTTTGGAATTGTTATATCCCATATACAAAGTGCAGGTGCAGAGCTCTCATTGTATAAACAGTCCATTAATCACAAAATCAATCTATCTTTGCAAAGAACAATTTGTACCTCTGATCCCAAGAATTTTATATCAGTGTTAAATATCAAATTGGTGCAATAGTAAAACTTTAGAATAGCATGTAGCAATTTCAAATTCATAAAACCACTGAAGGATTGAGTTGCTACAAAATATATGACTGCAATGCAAACCAGCATGCAATTGAGTACAAGCAATCAGTCAAACACCTTTTCCTAAAGCAAAGTGGAACTTCACGGAATGAAATCCCACAAATATAATTTTTTGTGACATTGCATTTTTCCCTGGAAAGTATGTTCGTAGAATCATATAAAGATTTGGGGCAGTTGGAGGTCATTTGGACATCATGTCCATGCTGATGAAAAGTGAAAGCTGCTTAGGTCATTACCACTTCCCAGCTCTGTCCATTCTCTTGTAGTTTATGGTTCTGCTGCTCATTCAGGTATATTTTACATGTAATTAGGGTTTCTCCCTTCACCACCCGTTTGAAGCAGAGAATCCAGAACACACCACTCTTTGGGCTGTAAATAGATCCTCACCTCTTCTGAGTGTGTATTTTTGCTTTTCAGAAAAGTTGCAAGCTTGCTAAATTTGTTTAATCACACCATGAATAATTTGAGAGGGATGGAAGAAAGGTAGGTTAATTTCCAGACTTTTTTTAAACAACGAAGGGATCCAGTCCAGTTTATTCTTTCTGTTCAGTGATAACTTGCATTCCTGATGTAAACCTGTGAATCTTTCTCCCATCATTTTCAATGGCTTTACATCAATTTTATAATATGATGAACCAAAAAGATACATCATAAGCTTGGTCCATCCAATCTTTAGTAGAAGTTTAGCAACATTCCTCAAATGTTCAATTCTGTTCCATAAGGAATAAACCCCAGCACTTGGTTTGCTTTAATTTATTTAATAATATATCTGAGATAAAAATTAAAATCCTATGGAAGTAAAGGGAGGGGGCTATAATACAGGGATACATGAAAACCATTAAAAGAAAGAAAGCCGAGAATAATAGTGATTGGGTGTTTTACAAACTGATGGAAATTAGAGAGTGCTTTTTCCCCTTGGGGCGATCTTCAGAAGCACTACAGTTTTTGTATAAATGTTAAAATCTGGATATGCAGACTATTTGGACCTCAGTAATAGAATATCCTTGTGTGGAAATTAATAGCAGAGTTCAGGTGGTGCAGAATCTTTGCTACTAATGAGCAGACACATAAGAACTAACATTTGTTGAGAATTATGAGGTGCCGCATGTTGGAAGGAAGGGTAAGTTGAGAAAATATAACTTAAATAGTACAATTGTCAGGTAGGTGCAGAAACTGAGATGCAGAGAAGTATATATACAAATTTGTGATGGTCACAAGACAAGTTAAAAAGGCTGTTAAAATTCACATTGGATCTTTCACTTTATAAATAGAGACACAGAGTGCAAGAGCAAGGAATACATAAAAAATATTTATATTTAAAAATATATATATATGCTTGTTATAACTTTTTGAAAGAAGTGCCCAATTCTGATTCACCACATTTGGGGTGTGAAAATAGTCATGGGAGATGGCGCCTGGTACATGATAGTGATGGTGGAAATGGGGCTCCGGTGTGTGTGTGTGTGAGACCATGGGAAGCGGGCTCCTGCTGTATGGTAGGGAGTATGGGAATGCAGGTGAGCTGAATGCTAAACCATAGGGATTCTCCAACTGCAGCTGCGTACATGATGTTTCCAGATTTTTTTTGCACATTAGAAAACATTCGCTAATTACACCAACAATTCCTGAGGGTAATTAAAATACAACCAAAATAAGTAGATTTTCAGAGCATCTAATATACATGCAATTCATTAGGTCTTTCAAGGAGATTTGATTCTTGGGTTAACATTTTTAATGGACTAAAATTTAACACATAGGGGGCTGTGTTTTTTTGTGGTGCTTTGAGTGCCTTTAATGAAACATATTCTCAATTATAAGGTGATATGCTGGTCAATGCATTGAGCACATTGAATATCCACTGGGAGGATTGGGAGCAGATTGATCATGACGCAAATCAGCATGCAGCACTGGTGTGATGCCAACATGCTATTTTGGAACTCAACATTCTCGCCAATGTTTCCTCTTTTTTAAATAAAAAATAATTTATTCAATTATTATAAAATATAATATTTGCAAACCAAAACAGTGGTAACTCACCCACCACCACAATACAAAATCACCAAATTATCTTAATCACTAAATTATCAATGTTTCCTCTTAACATTGTTTGGCATTTAGCAGCAGGGAAAATGCTCTCAGAGTATGAAGAGGATTGGTATAACTAAGTGGCTTGCTACCCTACTTCAGACGGCTCTAGAGGTGTATTTAGAGCAGCGGAGGAAGAGATGATAGATTTTCTCCCTTAAAGAGCATTTGCAATACAAGTTTGATCATATTTGTTGTTTTTTTTACATGCTATCTATATACTAAAACTCACTTTTGTTTGTTTGTTTGTTCCTGAACAACAGCCAAAATGGTACACGATAGTGCAACAATTTTAGGCCCACCTTACTCACCATCATCCCTTTGGTGCTAATGGAAGACGTTTCATTGAAATTGGTGTTATATTTTTTAAGTTATTCACATTTTAAAGTTTAAATCTATCTCCTAGGGAGGGAGGGGGAGGGAGGGAGGAGGGTGGAGGGAGGAAGGGGGAGGAGGGAGGATAAGGGGGGTTGAGGTGGATGGAATGGGGGGGAGGGGAAGGGAGGAGGGGAGGGGGATGGAGGGGAGGGGTGTGGAGGGGAGGGGGAGGGGGGTGGAGGGAGGGGAGAGGGAGAGGAGGGAGGGAGGGAGGGGAGAGGGGAGGGAGGGTGAAGGAGGGGAGGGGGAAGAGGGGTTGGGGAGGGGGGAAGAGGGGTTGGGGAGGGGGGAGGAGATGGTGCTGCACCGATGCAGGTGAGGTTTGGGCCCACTTGGTCTAGTATAGCTTAAAATTAAATATATTTAAATCTTCCAGCTGTTTTGAGATTTTACCTAGTGCAGACCTCTGGGTTAATACCAACAACCCCAACACTATAAAAACCTATACACAGCTTTCTGCATTGTAGTTCACAACTATGAAGGCAACAAGCTAGGTTTGTATGAGAGGAGTCTGCTGGCACACTGTAGGCTGTTGTTAGCTTTCCAGTACTGCAGTGATATTGAATGCAGATGCTGCATCATGGTGGGTCCAGTGTTGTGCAAATGGGATTGGCCATCACTTCCAGGATGAGTCCAGGCTCTGCACAGAGAACGGTAGAATGGTACGGCGCGGGAATGGACTATTCGGCCCACTATGTTAGTGCCAATCATGATGCCAAGCTAAACTGCTCTCATCTGCTTCTACATGATCAACATCACTCCGTTCCCAGCACTTCCATGTGTCTATCCAAAAGCCTCTTAAATGATGCAATCATATCTGTGTCCACCACCACCCCAGGCAATGCGTTCCAGGACCTCATCACTCTCTGTATAAAAAAACACTTGCTCTGCACATCTCCATTAAACTTTCCCCCTTTCACTTTATAGCTACGTCCTCTGGTTGTGGATATTTCTACCGAGGAATAAAGGTTCTGACTGTCTACTTTATCTGTGCCTCATAATTTTATATTCCTGTGTCAAGTCTCCCTCAAATTCTGATGTTCCAGTGAAAACAATCAAAGCCTATCCATCCTCTCCCTGCAGCTGAAACCCTCTAATCCAGATGGCATTCTGGTAAATCTCCTCTGCAACTTCTCCAAAGCCTCCACATCTTTCCTGTAATGGGGCGACCAGAATTACATGCAATACACCGAATGTTACAGAGCTTATCAGTTGATAAGGAGTGGAGGTGCTTGGATTTGAGCAATGTTTTGATGCTGTATGTCAGTAGATTATGACATTTGAAGATACATTTGACTTTGATCATTCACATGTATGCAAGTCTTTGAGGCCTGCTTCCTGGCATTCATTTCCTTCATTATCTGCATTCACTGCTCACAGAACATCTGTCTGGAGAGGCTCCCAGCCCCCTTCAAATACTAAATATCATTCTAGCTTCTTTATCCTCAATGCAGTGCATGAGATCCTTTGAGTCCAGCCTCTCTCATATTTTGCTTGCCATGTGTGTTTCACAAGTCGAATGCTTGTATCTATTGCGCCATAATGTATTGTCCCTTTAAGGAGTACAGGAGAGCTTTAATCAGCTATTTTTAACAAAACTGAAAGACAAAAGACATTACCACCTCCTCCCCTCATAAAGCACTCAGCCAATCAACAGTGCATTTATAGCTGGTTTAACATGAACATTATTTAAGCATTAAAATTAAAGCATTAAAATTTAAGCATTAAACATTTAAATTATTTTAGCAGCCAGGCAACACAGAAATTGAAGAAAAGCACAGAGGTTGATGTGATGTATGCTGATTGTGATTCTAAGACCCAATAAGCTGTGCTTGTTCAATTTAACCTTTTTAAGATCATAAGAATGTTACAAGCTGACTTTTGATTTGTGGTTCATTTGATAGGATAGTAGTACCATATGGTGGTTTGATATCTTTAAGATTGAATGATAATGGTTCCTACACTTCTGAGGCAGGTTTTGTACAGTGCTGAACAGACTGGTGTAACATATGTTGGATGAAATATTGATCAGGAATAATCATAGTTTTAAGGCCATACCCATTTAAGAGCTGTATCAGGTCACCAACTGCACTCTGTTGTTACAACAATGTTTTTCAGTGTCTGTATGGTTCTGGGCAGAACGTCCCAGTAATAAATAGCTTTCCTTTTATTAAATGAAATACCATTGTTATTAGTTCCTTACTTACAAAATTCATTCAATCGTTATTCAGCCCCTTGAGCCCATGCTGCCTCTCAGCAGAGCAATCCCATCAGACCTATTCTCCCATTTCACTGTAAGCGTTAGTTTATTCTCTCTCACATGCCCATCAATGCCCCATTGATTCATTTGTCAATAACCTACATTAGGGGTAATTCATCATAGCTAATTAACCTATCAGCATGTATTTGGATGTGGGAGGAAACCAAATGGTACTCAATTCCTTGGATCATTCTATTCTGAAAATTCACTCAGAGATACCATGTTAACTGTCAGGCAAGTTTGTATGGCTGCATGTACGTATATTCAGTTGTGGCTTTGTGGTTTTGTGTTAATTATCATTAGCTCCGTTAGTTCAGTTAAGTGCAAAGTACTGTGCAGAATCAAGACATAAAGATTCTGGTTTCACTTTGTAATCAGGGCAGGGGTTAGTAGGTTTCAGTCAGGATGCCTGCAAGTTTGTCGCAATGAGGACATATTGATAGGAATTTGGCTTCGTAAGATGAATATATGATTTAACTATAAATCAGTATTTTGTCCATTACTCTCAATAACTGGTTATCAAAAATGTGCAGTATAAATCTCAAAATTTGAAATTAACAATAGATCTACTAGTAATTGCCATGCAAGGAAGTTAGTTCTACATTTTGAACATCCCCTGTGAATGGCTTCTCAGTTTCACTCCTGAAAAGTCTGGGTCAATATCTTAATTATATCCTCTGGTTCTTGACTGCTGAACCAGTGAAAATAGCTTCTAACTTAATCAGTTTCCTTAAGTTATAGGAGCAGAATTAGGCCATTTGGCCCATCAAGTCTACTCCATTCAATCATGGCTGATCTATCTTTCCCTCTCAACCCCATTCTCCTGCCTTCTCCCCATAACCCCTGACAGCCTTACTAATCACAAATCACAAAAATACCCACACAGCCTACACAGCCGTCTGTGACAATGAATTCCACAGATACACCACCCTCTATAAAATTCCTCCTCAGCTCCATTCTAAAGATATGTCCTTTTATTCTGAGGCTATGGCCATCCATACAAGGATGTCTGCAAGAGAGATATGAAGGCGCTCAACATCGATATGGAATCCTGGAAGAGCCTTGCAGCTGCCCGTACGAGGTGGAGAGGTACCCTGAACCAACATCTCAAAACGGGGGAAGAGAATCTGATGAACGCAGCGGCAGACAAGCGGGCACGCAGAAAGGAGTGCAGCAACTTCAACAGACCAGAGACCACTCACAAATGTGACCTTTGCGACAGAGATTTTCACTCCCGCATTGGTCTCTTCAGCCACAAGCGACGCTACTCTAGTCGAGGTTTGGAGCAAGCAGCCAACAACTAGGATGCATCACCCATGTTCAGCCATGACCGAGGGGGCCTTAAACCTTAGATGGCCTCTGGTCCTAGACTCTCCCACTAGCTGGAACAACCTCTCCACATCCACCCTAAACATGCCTTTCACTATTCAGTAAGTTTAATTGAGGTCCCCCATCATCTTTCTAAACCCCAGTGAGTACAGGCCCAGTGCCATCAAATGCTCATCGTATGATAACCCATTCATTCCTGGTATCATTCTCGTAAAGGGCCTGTCCCACTTAGGCGATTTTTTAGGCGACTGCCGGCGACTGCCGGCGACTGTCAAAGTCGTAGCAGATCGGCACAATTTTATTTTGCCCTACGACAATGACCACGACAATGCCGAGTCAGGTCGAGATTACACTGTTTTCGGAAACATCGCGAAATTCCCACGCTGTCAATGCTTCACCGGCATCCTAATTTTCGCCGAAATCACTGACAAGTCTGTAATTACTTGAGAGTTTTGAAATATAACATCTTGCCCGGGTTACTTAAAAACCAAGCTTCTTGGTAACAAGGCATAAACTGGATTGACTTCCAGTTTACTAATAGCAGTATTAAGAAATTTAATTTTAAAAGTGGTTAAATGGATTTTTGTGCGGAGTGTGGGCATTCTTTGCAAATGTACAGGAGATGCATATCTGGTTTCTGGATTGCATACCTGGGTTGGGAGCCTACTTTAAATGTATCGCTGATGGCCATAAACATCACGAAAATTCCCACGCTTACCTGACCGTCAAACTGTTGCCTCCAATCTACCTGTCAAATGTCCTGACGGTAAATAAATTGGTTAAACACAAGTATTTTATGGTATCTTCAAATGACTTTACTTAATTTAATATTAGGAGCTTCTAAATGGATCTGACAACCTAGCAAACCTGGGGACAGCATGCGACAGCGCCCGCAATAAGCAACGATACCTGACGACAAGCCAGCTGTCGCCGAGAAATTTCAGTCTGGTTGATTTCTCAGCGACACGCCGAGATCCACTACGATTCTTTGAAGACTCCTCACGATCATGCCCGCGACACCCCGGTGAACTATCGGCGACAGCCTAGTCGCCGGCAGTCGCCTTAAAATCGCCTAAGTGGGACAGGCCCTTAAAGCTTTGCTGGACCCCCTCCAAAGCCAGCACATCCTTCCTCAAATATGGGGCCCTAAACTGCTTACAATGCTCCAAATGCGGTCTGATCAATGCCTCAGCATTACATCCCTGTTTTTATATTCTGGTCCTCTCAAAATAAATCCCAGCATTGCATTTGCCTTCCTTACTACCGATTTGACTTGCAAAATTAACCTTTTGGGAATCCTTTACCAGCACTCCCAAGTCCCTTTGCACCTATTTTTGAATTATCTCCCCATTTAGAAAATAGTCTACACCTTTATTCCTACTGCCAAAATGCTTGACTCCACACTTTGCTATGCTGTATTCCGTCTGCTGCTTCTCAGCCCACTCTCCCAACATGTCCAAGTCTTTCAGCAGAGTCCCTGCTTTCTCTACATGACCTGCCCCTCCACCCATCTTCGTATCATCTTCAAACTTGGCCACAAAGCCTTCAATTCCCTCATCCAAATCATTAATGTTCAACGTGAAGAGTAGCGGCCTCAGCACTGACCCCTGCGGAACACCGCTAGTCACTGGCAGTCAACCAGAAAAAGCCCCCATTATTGCCACCCTTTTGCCTTCTACAATCTAGCCAACCGACTATCCATGCTAGTATCTTCCCTCTGATACCATCTTCTTTCGCAGACTCGTGTGCGGCACCTCATCAAAGGCCTTCTGAAAATCCAAGTAAGCAACATCCACTGACTCTCTTTAGTCTACCCTGCTATTTATGTCCTGAAATAATTCACTAAATTTGTCAGGCAAGATCTCCCTTTCACAAAACCATGGTGACTTTGGCCTATTTTCTCATGAGTGTCTAAGTACTTAGAAACCTCATCCTTGATATTGCACTCTAAAATCTAACAACCACTGAAATCAGGCCACTGAAACCACTGAAAATAGTTTCCACTCTTCTGCTTAATTCTCTTCTTGAACAGTGGAGTAATATTTGCGATTTGCAGTTCCCCTTACTATTTAAAAAAACAAGTAATTGTGTATGTGGATGTTTTTGTAAATACAGTGCTCAGTAGTGAAACTGAAGGTCTCCAAACTTCCAGGTTATTCTCCTGTTTTTTATGTAATATTCCCATTGTTTCATATACTGTATTTTAAGTAGAATAGATCATGGTGTATAGGCAAAATAATGAGATGAAGCAAAAATAAATAAATCTGTTTTTACAAAGAAAAACATCAGATGCGTATAAAGATATGTCTTATAAATTAAAAAAAATTAAAAAAATTGAAAGCATTATATTTTGGTCAAATATGCTCGATTCTGATCACAAATTAACTCAACGAGATCATAGATCATTTTTAATGCTGTGGTATTTCATTGTGATTTAATAATTTTCAAATTTGGCCACCCATGTCACAGGTTGGTACCCTTATTTACGGAAACACCCATACACAAAAAGTGAGTCAGGCAGCATCTCTGGAAAAAAGGGATAGGTGACATTTCGGGTCGAGACCCTTCTTCAAATGTCACCTTTTTCTTTTCTCCAGTGAAGCTACTTGACTGCTGAGTTACTCCAGCATTTTGTGTCCATTTTCGGTTTAAAGCAGGATCTGCAGTTCCATCCTACACATAATGGTGTCATTGCTACAGGGAAAAGCAGAATTTTGGGGTGGCAATAATATAAAGAACAGAATGAACATAATAAAAAGCAATCAGTGGGACAAAAAAACAGTAAAAGTACCATACCACGTCAGAATAGTTGTTAATGTTTGTAAGCAGGAAGTGGACAAAGACGAAGGTAATAGCAGGGAAAGTGGTAAATAGAATCAAATCTAGGAAGAAATTAATTCTCTATGATCGGAGCAAGTTGATTGCGTTCTCTGGACATTCTTCCATGTGTGTCCTGAGAAGGAAGCTAAAGGAAGCTCATGAGAGGAATAGATCGGCTAGATGCATAGAGTCTCTTGCCCAGAATAGGTGATTTGAGGACCAAAGGACATAGGTTTAAGGTGAAGGGGAAAAGATTTAATAGGAATCTGAGGGGTAACTTTTTCACACAAAGATTGGCGGGTGTATGGAACAAGCTGCCAGAGGACATAGTGGAGGCAGGGGCTATCTCAACATTTAAGAAGCAGTTAGACAGGCACATGCATAGGACAGGTTTGGAGGGATATGGACCAAATGCTGGCAGGTGGGACTAGTGTAGCTGAGACCATGTTGGCCGGTGTGGGCAAGTTGGGCCAAATTCCACACAGTATCACTATGACTAAGTGATCTGTCAGAATTAAAAAGATGTGAGGTTGACAGATTCAGGAGATGATGTTGTGAGTCATGGTAAATGATGGTTCAATGTCCAGGAATGTGACCAGGGTTCAGGGGGAATATTAGAAGTTGACAGAGATTGGGCATTCAGTTTCCCTTATGTCTTCTCTGTGTCCTTTTGTGTATTGATTACAATTTGCAATTCATTGTTTCTACCCCTCTTTTATGTAGATATATTTTTGCCAAAAGCAAGGATATATTTTGTTCACAGATTTGATACTGTTATAGATATTAGACAGGAGTGAGCCAGATTAGAGTGGAGGAGATGGAGAAAGTCACAGCCAATTTAAAGCTTGTAGGTCAAGCGACCAGGAGGCTGGAGAGAAGGATTCAGAGGAGAATGCAGTTGGAAGAGAATTTGATCCCCCATCAAGTGGACAACTCATTAATGTGGCGACACGGTTAACAATATGCATGGATTATTTGCCCACTGAGGAAAGGTCAGAAGGGGAAAGGTCAAAGAGGAGCATAAAAATATGACAGACAATATGCTGGTGAAAAGCCTTTGATGGAAGCCATTGTGTCCACAGATGCTGTCCAAGTTGATGTTCCCAACGTTCTCTGATTTTATCTTAGGTTTCCAGTATCTGCCCCTCTGGAAAGGGTTTGGGTTACAAGGTCCTGACCCAAAACATCACCTTGTTTTTTTCTCCAGAGATGCTGCTTGACCCGTTGAGTTACTCCAGCATTTTGTGTCTATCTTCAGCATAAACCAGCATCTGCAGTTCTTTCCTATACACTATAGAATTTCCCTTATCATAGTTGTGGCCTAAGAGTGCCAAGATCAGTTCTAATGACCACAACTGGACCATCATTCTTCACTTCATTCTTTGTTATTTTAAAGATAAGAAAGTAAGTTTACGAATCCCGGATGTTCTTGACTACTAATTTTCGTAACCTTGTGTGCATAGAATGGAGATCAACCATATCATCCCTCATTCACTGGGGCAGCCTGTTGGAGCAGGCAAAAGCTGCTGCTTCACTCTCGCAAGTTGAGAGAGGAAATCCGTTTGTGGCAAAGCGGCATTCTGCTTTCTTCTCGTATGACATTTGCCAGCGTTTTCCAGAAGCAGCTTGCAGGACATTCAAACCCACTTCCTTTTTAAGAAAAAGATGCTCCAGATTAAAGATTGTGCTGGTTAACAGCGGATGCATTTGACACAGTGCATGCATCAACACTATCCGGTTCATGCAGTTGTTTATTCCCTCAGATGTTGAAAGTGGACTCACTGAGGGCTACAGTGTGTTTACAGCCTGATATATTGAAAGCATACTGATGCTTCAGTGCCGAGATAACTTTACTGAAGAAGTAACAGTGTTTTTTTGAAGTCTTATGCGTTACTATTTTATTTCATTGGAGTATTGACATTAGTATTAATGTATCATGATTAATAATTAGTTTTATATTCACAGCTTGCTGTTTTCCTATTTGAGCAGATTTAAATGTTACAGCAGTACAACACTGATTTGCAGAACATTCACAGTTCTGAGGCTGTATTCTGACCTGAAGTCATAATTTTTCATTTCTTAAGTTTCAAACCTGGCCTGAAACTGAAGACAACTTTCGCAACTGATAAATTAAGTTTCCAGCAGTAGAGCTGGAATAACTATACTTTCATTTGTAATTTACAAAGATGTAGTAAATATATCAGATTAATCACTGCAAAATCTATTAATGGATAACTGTTAGCATATTTTACAGTGATTGTCAAACCATCAAGAAGTCTCGGTTCTTTCCCTCATGGGATTTCCAAGCATAAAAAACACATGGGATTCAATAATGTTGAAATTCAAGCATGGCTACTGGAAATTCTGAAACATGCTCTAAAGTAAAAAATGCTGGAGCATGATATTCAATTAAATCTGGAATAGATTGACAGTGTTTTGAATGGATCATTTCCATTAATTTTACCAATAATAATTGATCTGTTGTACATCTCTTATTTTCAGAAATGTAGTAGTTGATGATTTTCTTTTTACCTATTGAAACGTATAATTTTTTAACCAAGAAACAAGCTGGTGTGCAATGTTAAATATTATATTTTTTAAACTTTATGTACAGTATGTTGATATATTATGTATGTTAGATGAACTCATAGAACAGGCTGATTTTCTTTATCCCAAACTACATCAATTGTTGCACATCATTTTGAGTGTGGCTTGAGGCTACACTCTTGGTAAGAGAGGAAACTTGTAAATGTAGAGGTTTATGGGTGTAAAACTCAGTTTTCATCTTTCGTTTGATCATTTCAAGAAATGTTATGCCTAGCAGGCCCTGTTTCATTTAGAAGAGATCCTGCCATAATTTAAGGCTGATTCCTTCCCTGAAGAAAGTTGTTTTATGTTACAATTCATTCCTTCTCAACATCTCTGTCAATAATTAACATGTTCAATCCACAAAACATGAAGGCCACAAAACTCATTCCTTGTTCCCTGATTTGAATTGAATTAGCTAACACCACCCAGGGGATGTTCCTTGGCTTCAATGTGCAAGGAGGAGGAATGAAGGAAATCAGTCTGTGTTTCAGCTGTTGGTTATAATTCAGTAAGTGTTGTGGGAATACACGTTTGAGTGGACAGTGACAGTAAAGTAGCTGATTGTAATTGGTTCTTCCTGTGCCCTGGACAATAATATCCTCAACTAACTAAAATAGTTTGTTCACTTATTGCATTGCTCTTTGTGAGGATTTGCTGCATGAAAATTCACTACTATGCTTCCATACCTAAAAATTATGGTGGTAAAGTGTTTAGAGAAACGGAAGGTGCTGAATAAGTGGAAACGTTGGATAATTTATTTATTGTTGTCGTAGCAATGAATCATTGAAGATAGGAACAGGATTAGCCCATTTGAGCCCATTCTACCATTCAATATGACCATTTACCTAATACCAAATTCCTACTCTCATATGATGCCACTTGATCTCTTTTGCACCCAGAAACTAATCTTTCTCCCAAATCTATTCATTGACAGCTTTGATAGATTTTTTGTTTGTGAATTGAACAAATTCATCACCCTGCATGAAGAGAAATTTCCCCTTCACCTCAGTTCTAAATCTCTTTCCCTGGAAAAGGAGAGATGATGTCAACTACGTTTGTATTCACTAGAATTCTGACAGAGCTGGACAAAGCTGTGACCCTTCTTTCCAGGCATCCCATCCAGGGGAAACACCATCCCTGCCTCCTGCATGTCGAGCCCCTTCAGAATTTTGTGAATTTAAATAAGATAGCCTCTATGAAAGTATATTTTTATATGAATCCTCCATTTGTTCAGTGGAATCTTGCTAACTATAGGTCCTTAATTTAAATTAAAAAATATATTTTATCTCCCAATAAGAGTTATACTTTCTGTAAATTACATCTATTATCACTTAAAGAGAAACTTGACTTGTAATCATGTTACAATTTATTAATATATCATTGCTAACATGATTTTATAACTGTGCAGTAGATTCTAAATGTAATATTACCATTATATGAAAATTGGAAATTTCTTGTGGTCAGAAGATGCCAATAACAGAAGACTTATTACCTTGTTTTCTAATCATAAAAATATTTTGCCAAATTTGGTAGGAATGGGATGGAGAGAAAAACCACCAGAAAATAATTTGGTTGTTTGAAAACAATTACTTTTAATTGTTCCAAATGAAACAAAATAAAATGCTACCCCATGAATTTATGCCTAAATATATGTCCTGGTAGCCACACAACAAATTCTGACAAAATTACTGATCTAATTTGAGATACTTATTAGAGTGTTGCATTTGTACTTGGTCTTTTGCCTTTTCAAATTCAGCTAAGTCATGTGTCTACTTCTATTTATACATCTTTTTAAGTGGTTTTTATGCCATTTTAGCTTTTACTTTCTTCAAAGCTGGACTGTGGCCATGATAACCAAACACGGAGCATCATTGTGCAGCTTCACCTCTGCTGCTCTTGACCTAGAAGATAGGACTAGTTGGAATTGTTTACCTCTGATTTCTCCCTGGCAAGAATCACCAAGTTCCCCTACTTGGCTCCTTTCCCAGGAATTGTGCCAGCAGTTCAGAGGCTGTTATGTCTTGGCGCCCAAACTGCAGCTAGCTGCGTTCATGTGGTTATTCAGCAACTGGAGGTCAATTTGACCTGTTCAGATAAGCTGAAACAACTATTTATAGCAGGGGATAGAACTGGCATGGTCAGATGAATTATTTTTTCTCCGACCATTTGAAATGTTTGTGCTGTGAAAATAATCCAAGAATTTACATTTTGGCTGTTAGAAGTCACTTGGTTGTGCAATTTTAAATGGACTCTAAAGGAATATAATTAGCAGAAACGTATCAATAAAACAAAGGGTGATTTTGGTTGTTTAGGTTTTAACAATATAATACATTAATTTGTGGCTTTGATTACAACCAAGATGTGGTCACTGATATTTATGAATATTTATTTATGAAACTGAAATGGCTGAAGCCCTGTTTGTGGCAATGTGTTCTTCATTTTCCTAGTGAAAAAACATGCAAAGAAACACACCATCTGATTCCTATTCTGGGTTCCTTGTTCTCTTTCTCTATTTTACATGAAGTTGATGACAATATCAGAGCTGGCAAAAGGGAAGATGTGGTTTTTAATTACAGTCGGAATTCCTAAGTCTGACTTAATTCTATTCTGTGACATGTATCCATTTATCTCAATTATTTCCTTAGTCGTCTAGCTCTGACTTCACTCTAAACGGTTGTAGTGTTTGTTTCTCTCTTAGTTCCTGCACCATCATTTGCAGAGTCTGCAATTTATCTTTACTTTGAACTTTGAGATCATCAGTATGGTATCCCTTGACAGGTGCATCAAAAGCCATGGGATCACTCTCTTCATGTCTACTGATTGTGTTTATTCATATTCCAAAACTCTGGCTTACTGAACTGGCATCAACATTTCTTCTGAACACCACTAAACTGTAATTCTTAGTCATTGCCTTCAATGGAAATGAAATTGAGGTGGATTTAAAATGCTCAATCGGATATTTGCAATTTCACAATCATCAAAGATGGGGTGGGAGCTGCTTTCTCGTCCTCGTGGTCCACCCTGGGTAGTTCTACGGAACTGGCAAGATTTGCAGCAAAGCGTCAACTACGGTACTCTGAAGCACCAATTGCCACTTTTGATTCTTGTAGTTGACATACGAAAGAAAGAAGGAAAGAAAGAACCATCAAAGATTAAAGTTGTTGTTTGAGTGTGCTAACATGTAATAATTCTGTTTAAGGTGATTAACGAAGGAAGAAGATTCCTTTCTGATTTCATCCCAAATCAAATTGTTATATATGCTGGAGTAATTTTTACTAAATTTCTTCAATAAGTGGGTAGTACCACTGAACGTGCATTCGGATTTATTATCTTTGTCAAAGTACGCAGCGGGACGTAGATCATCTACAGAAACGGGTGGAGAAATGGCAGATGGAGTTTAATCCAAGCATGTGGGAGATGTTGTACTTTGGGGGGTCAAATGTAAGGGGAATATATATGGTCAATGGCATGACCTCACCAGCATTAATGCACAGCAGGATCTTGGGGTCCAAGTCCATAGCTCCCTGAAAGTGGCAACACAAGAGTGGTAAAGAAGGAAAATGCTATTCTTGCTTTCATAGGTTGGGGAAATGAATATAAGAGTCAGGAAGTCATGATGCAGCTTTTTAGGGCTTTGGTTAGGCCACATTTGGAGTACTGTGTGCAGTTTTGGTTGCAGCATTACAGGAAGGATGCGGAGGCCTTGGAAAGGATGCCGAGGAGATTTCCCAGAATTATGTCTGGATTTGGGGGTATTAGCTACAGGGAGAGGTTGGAGAGATTGGGATTATTTTCTCTGGAACAACAGAGGTTGTGGGGAGACCTAATAGAAGTATGTAAAATTATGAAAGGCACAGATAGAATAGACAATCAGAATCTTTTTCCCAGGATGAAAATATCAAATACTAGAGGGCATAGCTTTAAGGTGAGAGGGGTAAAGTTTGAAGGAGATGTGCATGGCAAATTTTATACACAGAGGGTGGTGAGTGTGTAGAATGCGCTGCTAGCATTGGTGGTCGAAGCAGATACGTTAGTAGTTTTTAAAAGACATTTGGATAGACATATGGATATGCAGCAAATGGAGGGTTATGTGGAGGGAGATAAATGGTTTTAGCATCATGTTCAGCACAGACATTGTGGGCCAAAGGGCCTGTTCTTGTGTTGTACTGTTCTATGTTCCATGTTGTATCTCCAGATACTCTTCTCAGCGGACATTGCATATCTCATGATCTACTATAAACCTTTATGCCTGGTATGTTAACACAGACCCAGGGATTACATGTTTAGTGGGCCTCCACAAGAGCATGCTTCCAAACACATTCCCCTACCTCTTGGCAATATAGACAATATAAGCATTTTTACTCATACTGCCTTAATCCAAACATTGAAAGAATTAATAGTGCTATTTAATCAGGTCAGCAGGTGAATAAACAATAAACATTTTAACAAGCTGAACACCTCCAATCCCATAACTTTTAATCATCCTATTGATCTCATACCCACTGCATCTCCTCTCTCCTCCAGTCATCTGACACAATCTGATAATCCCTCCAATTACTCCTCTGAGTCTACTGATTTCTTGTCCTCTCATTTTCTGATCCCCTGAACTCTAATCCCCCCAATAATGTGTCCTCTGTTCTTCTGATTTCCTATCCCCTACCCCTCTCCTGTTGATTATTTTCTGATTCTCGCTCTCCAATTCCCTCTCCTCTAACCCCGAACCCCTGTTGTCTACCCCTTTGATCCGTCCTCCAGCTCCTCCAATCTGCTGTACTCAAATCCATCTGATCCTTTGTCTTCTAACCAATTAAATCTGCCATCCTCTGATTCCCCCCATTCCACTACCCTACCCGCTCCGGCCCTCTCTTCTAACCCTTTTAATTCCCTGTACCATCCATCCCCTCTGATCACCTCCCCCTTCAACCCCCCCAAATCTCCTCACACCTACACCTCTGACCCTGTGTCATCTAACCATCAACCCTCTGCCTGCTGATCCTTCCATCCCTTCAGCTGTAACCCCTCCGATCTTCTGTTCTCTTGTTCCTCCGATCCCTGCGTCCTCTCATCCTCTGATCCCCAAACAAGCCACAAGCTGAGATAAACAGCTGGCGAAAGCTGCCTGAGCCTCCAGCCCAGTGCAGACCTCACATCAAATCTGTGGCTGTCCGGAGGCACTGGCCGAGGCTGAGGCAAGCGATGGAGGGGCTGAAATATTTGAGCTGCCCAAGCGTGTGTGAACACGTCGCGCAGGCATTTGGCGCCGCAGTGATTCCTGATGCTGAGCCCAGGATGTCGGTAGATTTGTTTAATTTAGAGGGTGCCTCCCGTGAACTGGAAACATTTATGGGGCCATTTCCTACCCGAAGGCCATGCCTGGAAAATGTGTAAACATGCTCATTCTACTCTCGGCCGTGAGACCCGTGTAAGTCCATCGCTTTCTGATTAAGTCTCTCTTCAGGCTGCCAGTATAATTCGATAAGACGAAGCCTTTTACTAGTAAACTGTTACTCACAAAGGCGCCGGGCTAATCGGAATCCTGCGCTTTTCTCAAGGGCTGTGAAACAGCTGTCATTAAAAGTCACTGCCCCAGGCTGTGGCCTGCGCTTTGAAATGTGACCAGGTGGCTTCTCGTAATCTGCTGGCTGTGTGCCAGGTCGGGTGAATCAGATAAAATGATACCTTAAGCAGCAAGAGGTCCCAAAATAGTTCTAAGGATAAAATGTGGGCCTAAGTGTTTGGCATTGCCAATAATGGCCCCTGGGTTGATTCAGTAGTTAATATTTCCTGTCATCATCATGAGGGCCAAAATCAACATGCCTGAAGACATATCTAGCTGGCAAAATTACTGGCTTGAGCAGCTAATTTCTTTCAAGAGAATGCTTTGCCTGATGAAGGACATTAACCCCCCCACATATTGATTACAACATTAAAAAATAATTAAAAGACATACTGAAGCTCTATAAGGCACTGGTCAGGCCGCAATTGGAGTACTGAGCAAGGATGTGCTGGCTCTGGAGAGGGTCCAGAGGAGGTTTACAAGAATAATTCCAGGAATGAGTGGGTTAACATATGATGAGCATTTGACAGCACTGGGCCTGTACTTACTGGAGTTTAGAAGGTTGAGGGGAAGACATTGAAAATTATGGAATATTGAAAGGAATAGATTGAGTGGATGTGGAAAGGAAGTTTCCACTAGTGGGAGAGTCTAGGACCAGAGGGCATAGCCTCAGAATTAAAGGGCGCTCTTTAGAAACGAGGTGAAGAGGAACTTTAGTCAGAGGGTAGTGGATATTTTTAAGGCAGAGATAGACAAATTCTTGATTAGAACCTGTGTCAAGGGTTATAGGGAGAAGGCAGTAAAATGGGATTAGGAGACAGAGATCAGCCATAATTGAATGGCGGAGTAGACTCGATGGGCCGAATGGCCTAATTCTACTCCTATAACATGAAATTGTGAACTGATGCTGAATTATGACTAAAATGCAAATTGCTGGATGAACTCAATGGACCAGGGAGCATCTGTTGAGGGAAATGGTCAGGTCCCTTTATCAGAGTGAAAAGCTCAAGTGTTACCCACGTCCTCCTCAAACATCAGCCTGTTCAGAACTCACTCACCCACATCCTGTCTCAATCATCCATTACCCCATTTTTAAGCACTTACATTGGCTTCCTGTCTTTCAATACACTGGCTTATAATTTGATGCAAAAAATAACAATCTTAAGGGTGTCTCCCACTGTAAATGGGATGAGTGTTGTTGGCTGGGGTTGGCAGTTTTCATCAGAACTGTCACCATTTAAGCCAGCAAAATCTTAGGAAGTCTGAGTTCTGCAACTTGTCTGACCACTGTGATCTTGTCTCCTGATTCTGAGGTGCAGAGGGTCCATGAGATTGATCGTTTCAATCCAGCCCTGATTAATGCAATGCCAAATCTAGGAACTTGCTTGAGAGAGTGTGCAGGGCTTTGGTTTACCATTTCGTCTATAAGTCAACACAACCGAGTGTGCTGCACTAGAGTGTCAGCTTGAAGGGACCAAATCTACGGTCTAATGGCCATCTTGAGGTCAAATATTACAGCAAAGCCAAGAGTGGACTAATGCAGTTATGTATTGCAGCCAAGGAGACTGTGGAGTGGAGGGTCGGGCATTGGACTTTGTCATAGTGATTGAAGACAATGGTTGCGGTCTTTCTGGTATCTGACAAGAAAATTTAGACTTATCCAATGCTGGATGTCAGACAAGCCGAAGCAGCTGGGCAGAGCTGAATTTAATAATTGTGTCATCTTCAACTGCTTCATCAATGACCTAGACAATATCCAGGCCTGGACTGATTTGAGATGTTTGCCCACGCAGGTACCAGGCAATGACACGATCCATCAAGGGAAAAAACAGCTAACACCCCTGACATTCAATGGCATTACTATCGATGATTCCTCCACTTTTGAAATCCTGCGGGTTGCCATTGACTAGAAACTGAACTGGAGTAGCCTTATACAGGTTTATCAGGGCGGGGTCATAGACGTTGTCAATATGGATCTCAGCAAGGCCTTCGATAAGTTTCCGTATGGCGGGTTGCTCTAGTTTTTGAGCTGCTTTGAGGCGCACAGCAATGTATTAATCACAGGCTATAAAGTTCAGCAGTGCACCTGGACAGCAGAGTTGGTGATAATATAATGGAAGGGTAGAAGATGGGAACATTTACTGACTGAACGTTAACAAAGGCAGTTATCACTGTGGTGTTAAGTTTCAGACTAGTAGTGCAATTATGCCATCAGCACTTTGTACATGTGTTTGGAGAAAACAATGATCAGCTTTGGCTGCAACATGTTCTGTACAACAGTTGGTGGTGGAAATGTTTAAATAAAAGGAGTCTGTGTGGAAGAAAACCCGTGCTTCTGTCCAGCAGTGTTTTAGATATTCCATAAAGATGACAAAAGGTTGGGTCACAAACGTTGAGAGAAGACTTGGAAGTTTGAGGATCTGCCATTACTCACACAATGTCAGTCTAAGATCAGATTAATAATATTACAGTAACTCGAGGCTGCTTGTTATGTTGGGTTAGCCTGGACAAAGGAGAGACTAAAAAGAAAATATAATGTAATTCCTTAATGTTGATTGAAGAAAACTCTTCTTGTGAAGTAGAAGTCACTTTTGCACTCAGCGATGCACTGCATTTTCTAATTATTGATGGACAGACAGTATTTAAAGGATCTTTATTCCAGGCAAGAGTTTAAAACTATCGATAAGTAAATATACTCAAAAACAATTGCCTGGCCTTTTTGAAAGTTGAACTATTGTATAGTGATCTTAAACCCTAAGTACCCTGAGAAATGACACTGGTCTCATAGACTCATAGAGCTATACAGTACATAAACAAGCCCTTTGGCCCATGCCTATGAACTTTATAAATATCATTATGAATACATTTATTGGAACAAGTGAAAAAACAGGCCTTTTCATCTTTTCTAGCAATATTTTTCACAGCAGAATCATTTTCTTTGATGTGGTACCTTTAACAGTGGTATTGAGGAGAGCAATGTAGAAATGATGTGGTGCATGATCATATCAAAGAATCAGATGTTCAGCCTGAAAACAGCAGTATCGTGGCAGATCAGAACATAGTCTCACTTGAACAGATCCCAAATGCTTTCCTGTTGCCTTCACAATTTACCCATTTAGTGTCCTTTTTATTTTTCTCTTACCTCTCTCTATCTTCTTTGTTTGCGGGTGGGCGGAAGTTGGTGTAATAGCGTTCTGCTGTGGGTGGATGCACTGACGATGTTTCCAAGCCTTCTGAGAGACCTGCAGTGGAAATCAGCCCTGGTGGCTCCCTTCCTATCTTCTCTCTTTCTTACTCATGTTTTCCCACCACCCCCTTGCTTTCATCAGTTCTCCAACCACTTCGGGTTTCCATGACCCATTACATTTCTTCAATGATTGGAGCAGAAGTAGACCATTCGGCCCATCCAGTCTACTTCGCCATTCAATCATGGCATATCTATCTCTCTCTCCTAACCCCATTCTCCTGCCTTTTCCCCATAACCCCTGACACCCATACTAATCAAGAATCTATCTATCTCTGTCTTAAAAATTATCCATTGGCTTGACCTCCACAGCCTTCTGTGGCAATGAATTCCACAGATTCACCACCCTCCGACTAAAGAAATTCCTCCTCATCTCCTTCTTAAAAGAACTTCCTTTAATTCTGAGGCTATGACCTCAGGTCCTAGACTCTTTCACTAGTGGAAACATCCTCTCCACATCCACTCTATCCACGCCTTTCATTATTGGGTAAGTTTCAATTTCCTATCACTACCCTCATCTTTATCACTATCCTGCCTCTTCCTTTTTAAGCAACTATTTCACTACCACTCCCTTCATCGTCCTCATCCGAAAAAACTCTTGTAGTTCTCCTTTCTAACCTAGTCCCCTCAAGGATGGGTTAGACATAGCCTCAAACATAACAGCTACATCAGTGTAGAAAGTCATTCATATCAAAAAATCACAGATATATAATCAAACAAAAATAGATGGTAAGCCAAAGAACAATTCACAGAAAAGTAAAATTGCTCAGTAAAATTGATGGGGTTCAAGGTGGTTTGTAAAAGATGATAGGGAATCAGAGAGATGAAGGATAATTATAAAAACTCAAGAGAATGTGCATTAGAAAACCTGTTGGAGACATGACTGATGGGTGGAGGGAGGGTGAGAGTGGCAGAGGGACGATGGGATTGCACATGAACCGGTATCAGGAACATAGGGTATAATGGTAAAGAAAAGAGCTTTGAAAGAGAGGGAACCAAACATGAGCAGGTATTGAAGACAAGGAGAGGCTGATAGAGGATCTGGGAAACTGAATTTTGGATGACTTGGTTAATCAGGAGTGTACTGTGGATCTCTGGAGTAGTTAAGTCTTTTCATATTATTTTTTATATTTCAGATACAGCGTGGAAACAGGCCTTTTCGGCCCACCAAGTCCGCACCGCCCAGCGATCCCCGCACACTAACACTATCCTACACACACTAGGGACAATTTTTACATTTACCCAGCCAATTAACCTACATACCTGTACGTCTTTGGAGTGTGGGAGGAAACCGAAGATCTCGGAGAAAACCCACGCAGGTCACGGGGAGAACGTACAAACTCCTTACAGTACAGCACCCGTAGTCAGGATCGAACCTGAGTCTCCGGCGCTGCATTCGCTGTAAAGCAGCAACTCTACCGCTGTGCTACTGTGCCGCCCTTAGGATGGATAAGAGTTTTGGCAACAAGCAAATGAATGGAAGTGAACGAGGTTACAGACTTATACTCTCCCCTTACTCAAATAATATGTTGATATTGAGATATGATTAAAGTCAATAATAGGAAAGGAGGTGAACACTAAATAATATTGATGGTCACATTCAATAGCTTAGTACTGTTTAATTTGTGACTTGGCATGATTAAATACTGATAAACTATCCAATAATACTCAAATAACAAGGGAAGCAAGTGGTATTGTGGAGAACAATAATCTGATATCGTGGTAGAATGGGATTCATGGTGAATTCTCAGTTCCCACTTTCTTTGCTGAAAATCTAATTTTGCTTTTTTCGCTTCTAAGATTACTGCCCTTCTTTGCCGACTACACTTTTTGTGGTCTGAACCTTCTCTTTAATTTTTGTCCAATTTACCCATTTTGCCATCAATGCCTGGAACTGTTTCGAAGCAGTCATTATTCAATACTGACAGATGAAGTCAGAGGCTGTATTATAGACAGGAACTTTGTGCCAATTTAAGCACAGGGGATCTATACTATCCTTTATAAGCAAAAGTAAAAATATTCCATTATATTTATTCATTGATTTCCAGAACTATTGAATCATAACAATAGTTCAATAGTACGCTATTGTATCATGTACCAAGATACAATGAAATGCTTTGTTTTGCATACAATCAAGTAAAACATACTCTACATGAGCACAATCATACATAAGTACAACAATTGTAGTGGGAAAAATAGTAGACTGCTTCTGAGGCAATACATAGAAATTCTCCACATTTCTGGTGACATCTTGCATCTTTCAAGTATCAAGTTCTGAAAAATAATGAAAAATAAGGGAAAGAGTGCAAATCGCAACATTGCCATGTTGTGCTCAAGAGTAGTTGGCATGGATTTGTTAAAGCAGGATTTTTTGAGAAAGCAATAGGAGTGTTGAAAAGGGTAATGTATTTAACTTACATGAACATGAGCAAGGTTATTGACAAGGCCCCACATGCCAGGCAATCTGACGCTGGATTCCACAGTTATCTCGGTGACAGGAAGCAATAACGATGGTTTTTTGATAATTGGAAGGCTGTTACAATTGGGCTTCCACAGAACTTGGTATTGGTTTCAGAAAATCATACCGGGCAGAAGCAGGCCCTTCTGCCATTGTGCTCATGCTGATTATAAAAAAGAAAATCCTTCTACACTCGTCACATTTACTGGCATTTGCTCTCTAACCTCTGCCTGGCAATTCATCAATTCATCCAGATATTTAATTAGTTAGCTAGTTAGTTAGAGATGCTGGACAGGTTAAAAGTGGCAGTGAGAGAACATTTTGGAGGCAGCAATCGTAATTCATTTGGACTTAACACAGTTATGAAAAAGGACAAAGATAAACTAGAAGTAAGTATTAAAATTGGGCTGAGATAGACAATAGACAATAGGTGCAGGAGGAGGCCATTCGGCCCTTCGAGCCAACACCGCCATTCAATGTGATCATGGCTGATCATTCTCAATCAGTACCCCGTTCCTGCCTTCTCCCCATACCACCATATAACTTTGCAAAATTAACTGGAAACAACTATTGAAGATAAGCCATAAGAAGCATCCAGGATGGGGGTGATGAATGTTTATTAAGGGAAAACAGGACAAGTAATTCAACCACTTTATAATTGAAAGCTAATGACAGAGAGATCTTGGAATGCATCTCTGGAAATAACTGAACACTTAAATAAAGTGGTCAAAATAATTAATAAAATAATGCCTGAGGTATAGAATACAAAAGCAGAGAGATCGTGCTAGAACTGTATAATGCATGGGTTAGACCACAACAAGAGCACAGGGCAGCAAGGTGGCACAGCAGTAGAGTTGCTGCCTTACAGCGCCACAGACCCACGTTCAATCCTGACTAGGGGTGTTTGTCAGTACGGAGTTTATACGTTCTCCCTGTGACCTGCATGGGCTATCTCTGGGATCTCCAGTTTCCTCCCACACTTCAAGGACATACAGGTTTTTAAGTTAATTGGCTTGGTATAATTGTAAATTGTCCCGTGTGTGTGTCGGATTGCGTTAGTGTGCGGGGATCGCTGGTCAGCGTGTACTCGATGCGCCGAAGGGCTTGTTTCCGTGCTGTATCTCTAAACTTAACTACTGTCCGATTGTGTAATCTCAATAATATTCTTTCACTGTTAAACAGAGCGTTTAGACTTTTGATAATAATGAGTCCAAAGTTACTGGTTCAAACTCTTCTGCACATTTTGCATTTTTGGCTTAACATCTACTGGGCAACTTGTACCGCGCATGGATGTAGTGCAAAAATAATGGAAACAATATTAAAGTAGCTAGGTGTGTCAACTTTACCATAAGAGATCACAAAAATATCAGGTACTCTAAAGATTTTTCAATGAAACATGTATCCAAATACCAAATTTAGGAAGTACTATATGGTGAGTTCTTGTTTAATTCTATTCTGAAATCCCAGTCCAGTGTAATAACCACACAGCTAGTTCATGGTTTGGCTACCATAAAAAGCTCTGTTCCTCATTGTGAATGTTTGTTTTGTTTCCAGCTGATTTATTATTTTACTGATGTCTACTGATGCCTTTGGTCTGCTGTTGCACTAAGCGTCCAGCTCAACTTCTCTAAATTACTTTCTAAATCCAAGGCATTATGCTTGTGTCACTCAAAAGGCTCCTATTTAATAGTGAGCATAACCCAATTTGAAAAGTGACTTTCAAAAGAATTGCAGAGACTGAAGTTACAATTTTAATAGATTTGAGCAATGTATTTTAAAATAGTGGTAACAGCATTACATTTACACTGATTGGACTTTGCTTTCAACCATTTAAAGTTGTGAAGAACCCACAGGAATCAAAAAGTTCAGAGATAAATTGGCTCTCCCGTAGTCACAATAGAGCAAATGTACTTTTTTTTTCATGAGTCAACAGCACTGGAAATTGCTAGGGAGATTATTTAGTCTGAACAGTACTTCCAACTAAATAATAAACATGTTTACAATCTTGTTGTAAGTCATTCAGTGAGAGAAATCCTCCTGCTCTGTACTTATTATCTGCTGTGAATATTCTTGTTCCAAGCCACTCAAGCCATGGTATTATGTTATCTGTATTTTTCGCGTTTTTCTAGGTTCAATTACTTTACCAGCTGGCCAAGGCACTCTGTGTACTTTCAAACCCTTTGGTCATGGGCCTTGAAATGAAGCTTCTCTTAACCTTTCAAACAACCCTGATACATGGAAAATTTCCGAGGTCTAAATAAACAGTTTGCACTTTCTGCAAAGCAGTTCACAGTGGTATGTTTGTTTCTGCTTGCAGATGTGGATGGAGGTTTGGGATGTTCAGTTTAGTTTAGAGATACAACGTGGAAACAGGCCCTTTGGCTCACCAAGTCCGTGCCTACCAATGATCACCCGTACACTAGTTTCATGTTATCCCAGTTTTACATCTGCACACTAGGGGCAATTTACAGAACAAATTAACCTACAAACCTGCACGTCTTTGTGATATGGGAGGAAACCGGAGCACATGGAGAAAACGCACAAAGTCACAGAGACAATGTACAAACCCCATAAAGCAAACACCCATAGTCAGGATTGAACCCGGGTCTCTGGCACTGTGAGGCAGCAAGTCTACTGCTGTGCCACTGTGCTGCCCAAAATAGTTTGCACAAGGGTTGTGAGCACAAAAGTCCCGGGAACACAAATATCTTCAGTTTTCTAACAATTAAAAAAATCTGCCCACTGAACCAGTCCCAGACTAGATCAAATGCAAGTTCTGTGACTCTATTTATAAGAATGGAGAAGAATGGCTGGAAAGGAAGAGGGTTAAGTTAAAGATAATCTACATTTTTTTATTTAATTGTATGGAATAAAATGCTTTTATTTTTTCCATTAAAATAAATAGTTTCAAATATTTTAAAAAGCATGTTTAATTTTTTTATGTTTCTTTGTCTGCTAATAAATGCCAGAGTCAAGCTTCTGGTAACTTTTGCAGTTAATTTAGTTTGGGGTGTAGCTCCATTGGCTTGTGATTATTAGTGATTACTGATGAAGTTGGAGTCAGCTTCGCTTCGGAGAGGTTGGTGTCGGTGCGTAAAATCAAGGTAAGAGCAGATGTAGAGGGGTTCCATTTTGTCAGATAATCCCAGGAAATTCCAGGCCTTTATCTTGATGCGATTGAGCAAATGGTGAAAACGTTTCCTCTGGAGTTGTTAGGTAGATGATCTTTGTTGTCCATAACACAAAATACTCAACATATTTGCACATGCACTGGAAATAAAGGATCTTGGAAACTTATAGCACAGGGAAGGACCAATGTAGGCTCTTTAAAAGAGCAGAATAATTTAGAATCACACAACAAAGAAGCAGGATCTTCAGTCCATCGAGTCGGTGCAAAGATTTACATTAATCCTACGCTATTCTCAATTTTCTTTCCTTACATTCCCACACTCAGCATTTTTCCAACATCCCTGTAGTTTAGACCACTTCAACCACATCTAACTGCCTTTTGAAAGTTCATGTGATATCAATTTTACCTTTTCTATTTTGAATCTCTCTGTTTGAATTGTTCAAATGGAGCACACTGCAGTGAAAGGCGATTCTAGTAAGTCACCCCTGCAATGCCCTTTGCAGCCACTGCAGCATGGGTTGAGTGCAACTTATTCCTAAACCTCAAACAGGGAATAGTGCAGGAGGAGCGGATGAGCTGAGTGAAGGAGAGGGAAGCTTGAAGGAACAACAACGAGTACTTGTGTGTTGATATAGTAACATGCTAATACAAACATACAAACCTGAACTAAGGGCAGGAGTTGGCCACTCAAGTCTTCAAGCCTGCTTCTGACTATAGCCTTTTGACCTGTAATGAAACATTGGGGTGACTGGAGTTGGCCGTGAACAGTGGTTCCGAATTTATCTTGCAGTGTTTAGCGATTCAAACTGAAGACGATCCTGGACTTCCTTGCAGATGATTGTAATGTAAAATTCTAGGGCATACTGACAAATTCAAGGAAGCCATCCCATCAGTACCTCATGCTACTGGGCTGGAGTCCACATGTAATCCAGCGCTGAGCCCAGTTTTGGTGGGATTCCCATTCCTCTGATCAGAACTTGCCCCAGCTTTCAGACCACATTAACTTCAAGGAAAAGAGTTCGGGGGTCAAAGGGATAGATGGGTTACCTTCTTCAATTATTTACTTTTACTTTGCGTTTCATTATTTCAAAGCATTTTGTACATATATTTAATTAACTTTATTGATCTATTAAAAACATGTTTTTAAAGTTGACTTACTCCAATTATAGTAGTTTGTAAATGGGTCTGAATGTCAGAGGCTTACAAACGCTATAAAAATCACCATCTGAGGCTTTGCAGCTGTCAAAGGTTGTTCCTGAGCGAGGGTTTCCACACCATGTTACGTGGAAGTGTGGGAGTAGAGCCACCCACATCTGGCCCAGGTACATATGTCCACCAGTGGAGATTCCAGGCAGTGGGACAAAACCTCCATGACCCTGTTAATTGGAGTAAATTTTAACTTTGGGTAATTGAGTAAGATGGAGCATTTTGAAATGACTGTCCAAATTGCACTGTGCCCCAATCATCACCATGATTTATGTTCTACTGCAAAAGTTCAAGCGTTCTCAAAGAATCTTGGTAGATGTATGCTATTCACGGCACCAAGTGAATCATTGTTTAGTGGCACAAGTTTTCAGTAGTTCCCTTATCCTGTGGCCCAAGATGGTTCCTGTTTGGTGAAAAAAGACCTGCAAGAAAAAGCCATTCAGAAATGTGTGTTAGCTGCTAAAAGGCTAAATGCTGCCTAACAAATAGAGGAACTGAAAGTAAACGAGGGAGAAATTTGTCTATCTCAAGAAATGAGCTATGGTAGGATTATCCTGCACCTTCCCTAGTAATGTCGATAAATAAGCATAAATACTACAAATAGTTCCATTTCACCATTTGTATTTCGACTGGAGCTGTCTTTGAAGTACACAGGCAAACGCAGAGATTCATATGCCAAGTCCATTTAGCTGCAAACTTAGCGGCAAATAAAATCTAAATCTATTGGCCTGTTTTTACTTTAAAGTTGTGCCAACTAAAGAGGCTTCCAACATGCCATATACATTACCTTATTCAAACATGTTGGGATAGAGGGCTGGCAGCTCAGATCCCTTATCTGTATTTCTGCAATAGGTGACATGGTAGCACAGCGGTAGAGTTGCTGCCTTATACAGTGCCAGAGACCCAGGTTTGATCTTGACTCCGGGTGCTTTTCTGTATGGAGTTTGTACGTTCTCCCTGTGACCATGTGGGTTTTCTCTGGGTGCTCAGGATTCCTCTCACACTCTAAAGATGTACTGGTTTGTAGGTTAATTGGCTTCGGTAAAGATTGTAAATTGTCGCTAGTGAGTACGCTCGTACTAGTGTACGGGGTGATCACTGGCTGGTGTGGACTCAGTGGGCCAAAAGGCCTGTTATCGTGCTGTATCTCTAAACTAAACTAAACGAAACTACCTAGCTGATTGCTGATTGCTGATTGCAAGAGAAAGTAATGGATTATGAGAAGCAAAAATTAAAGGGAGAGGGCCCTAAGACACCAGCCTTTATATAAAATACCATTGTGAACGTGATGAAGCATTGGGAAATCCTGTTGCATTGAAGGGGTGTGGGAATAGGGATTCATTCACAGAATGCACGCTATGCTAAACATTTCTTTGCAAAATCATCATGGAGCATGATTGATAATTATTGAGCAGGCAATAAAGTTCATAATTTTCCATCAGGACCCTCTGTACATTGGACACAATGATGCACTGTGGGGTGAAAATCAATGGTGCATGAAGCCACTGCCAGTGGCAGAGGCCAGTCATCTTTATAGCCTTGGTGAAAGACTCCTAGTCAAAGTAAGCTTCCTTCCTCAAATCCTGTGTTCTCCCTTCAAACTATTGAGAGAGAATAATTGGGATTTACAAAAATGTTGAAATACAGAAATAGGGAAGCACAGCCATGAAAGCACAAACATTTTTTCAAAATCCAGTAAAACTAATGCAATGAAGGACATTCTAGTGAGAATTTCTCCAAAACACTAACATGAAAAAAATAACCATTTAAATATCGGCTTGCGGAATGTGCAGTTGATTTCAAGTGAGAAAACGGGAGATTCTGCCACGAAGCACTTTCTGTTTGTTTTGACAACTTGCAGCTATTATTGGGACAGCAGGAGAGGACTTTCACATCAAGTAGAAAAACCTTTGGTGTAAATAAAGTGGTGAATATACAGATTGATTCCTTTCCCAATTTTCCAGCTTATGCTAGCACATTAAGTGCTTATGGGACACAGCTGACCAGAAAAATAACCCGCTCTCCAGCTGTTTAATGAGGAAGAAGTGGTGCAGAAAATATCTCAAGAATAATAGACTTTTCAAAACGACACACAGTATGCAGGAATAGAGAAACTCAACCTATAACAGAGATGTCATTAACATTACAATGTGCGAAATGTTGATCAGGAGTGAGTTATTTAGCCTCTTGTACCTGGTCTGCTGTTCAACAAGATCATCTCATGCAATCTCCTGCCTGTTTCCCACAACCTTGCTTCCCCTCTGGTTCAAAAATATGTTCCTTTCAGCTTTGAAAATATTAATGTTAGCAATGTTCCTTTCAGCTATGAAAATATTAATGAGCCAGCAACCACAGCCCCCTGAGGCAGAGAATTGCACAGATTCTGAGCCTTCTAACCTCACCTCAATTAGTTCTCCAGTCGTCTCATTATCCTGAGTTCCAACCCACCATGGGACATTTCTCATTGCATCCATCCCATCATGCCACCTCTCCAGATCACCATCCGGTAAAGAGTGTGTGTACATGAAACGATTTACTGATTTTTAAAAATAAGCAACTGAATGACAGGGCTGCAGGTTTGAGGATGTTCTGATGAAGTTCCCAGACCTGAAACAATAACTCTTTCTCTTTCCCCAGATGCTGCCTGACCTTCTGAGTGTTTGCAAAAGTTTCTGCTTTCGTTTCAGACTTCCAATTTCTGCAATTTTTTTCCGATTTTCATTGATAGAAAGATACGTGCAATAGTACTTCACCCGTTATGATCTTGTGACATTGTTAACACATTCAATGTTTTATTCAATTCCTATGAGGTACGGTCGCAGTTGTAACCTAGGATAAATTGGCAGACAACTTGCACACAGCAATCTCTCACAAATAGTGCTAGCATTGTGTTCAGTAACTGTTTCACTGATGCATATATATATATATATATATATTTAAAAATGGTAGTAATAAAGTTGCTGTGTCAACAAGCCTTTAATAAATACTAGACCAAGTGGACCCGTTGGGCTCCTCCCTCCTCCCTTAAAATATAACACCGATTTCAATGAAACTTCTTCCATTAGCACCAAAGGGACGATGGTGAGTAAGGTGGGTCTAAAATTGTCGCGCTATTATGTACCATTTTGGCTGTAGTTCAGGGACAAACAAACAAAAGAGAGTTTTAGTATATAGATGGGAATTTATGTTGATGTGATCACAAGGATTGGTGCCATTTCATTTAATATTTGCAAAGAAAGGTAAGTACCTGGAAGTGTTTCTGTGATGGAGGAAAGGGCATTATCAGGGATTTGATTGTGCAAAACAAGCCTCCTTTATTAGATTCAAATGAAATTGTCTTTCAGCCTTCTATCAGCTGCTGTTACTGTTTATCTACCTGGCTGACTGCTCTTAACTATTCTTGGCCAACTTCTTGATATTCCTCAGAAACAATTCTGAGCAAGACCTTGCAAAGAAAGGCTGTGAATCAGATCATCTTAAGAAGATCATCATAAGAAGATGATCTTGAAGAGTTGCCCTCCCCCTGATCTACATTGACCACCGAGCTCCACTGGTAGGATGCAATTGGGCTGTTCTATGATTATTTGGGTAGGCCTTCATTATTGTAGTATTGTCATGAGAAGAATAAACAGGTGTCAGAGACAGTGGTTCTAAAAGGCAGCATTGTTACCTAGCAACCACAAAAATGCTTGCACTGAACACTATGGACTTTGCACTACTAAGGTTGCAGTACATACTTTAGCATGCACTACCATGTTCTGGCTTATCTACGATAACTAGGTTAATGTATATTCATTTGTTGTGTTGTTGCATTATAAAGTGACTATGAAGTTGCAGCAAGTAAAAACTTCATTGTTCTGGTCACAGTGCATATCACAATTAAACGTGCGTAGAGAGGAACTGCAGATGCTGGCTTATACCGAAGATAGACACAAAGTGCTGGAATAACTCGGCAGGTCAGGCAGCATATCCTGATAATTAAATTCTCTTGACTTTTGACTCTTGACCTCAATAGTCAATAGTCAATTTATTTGTCACATACACATAAATGTGTAGTGAAATGAAAAATTACCCGCAGTTCAACAATAAGACCAATAAGAATAAGCAATAAAAATGCAATAACACATACAATCATAAACCAACACCAAACAAAAGAAACATCCATCACAGTGAGTCTCCTCCAGTCACCTCCTCACTGTGATGGAAGGCCAGAATGTCTTTTTCTCTTCCCCTGCCGTCTTCTCCCGCGGTCAGGCTGTTGGAGTTGCCACGTCGGGGCGGTCGGTGCTCCCGACATTGAAGCGCCGCACCAGACGGTGAAGGGTCCGCGGCGGGCCGACCCAAGCCCCACGATTCGGGGCGGGCGAAGACGCTGTCGTTGCCGCTGCCGGAGCTCCCGATGTCGGCCCCCACCCAGGGGCCTGCGGGCTTCCGACGTCCAGGCGTCCCGCGCCGAAGCCTCCGGAGATGAGTCGCAGCCGCTCCCGCAGCCTCCGAAGGCAGCCAGCGCCGCAGGAGGTGAGTCCGGGCCGCGGGCTCTGCAAACCAGAGCCCAGGTGGTCCAAGCTGGAGGCCGCCAGCTCCAGGTGCATGGCCGATGGTAGGCTGCAGCGGGAACGGAGACACGACACAGAAACAAAGGTCGGGTCTCCGGTCGGCCCCCCCCCCCACATAACACACAACCGCAAACACTACATCATATTGAAACTACAATTAAGACAAAAACAACAAAAAACACAAAAGACAACGGATTGCAGGCAAGCCGCAGCTGCAAGGGCAGCGCTGGCTGGTCCACGCTGTGGAAGAAATTGTGAATGGTGGACTGCCGCAAAGCAGAAGCATTGTGGTGTTTGACCACCAAACAACACGAGCGGACTGTGGTTCCTTAGAAGCCAGTTGAGTATTGAGTGACCAATAGACTTAGTGTCATTAATAAAACTCACAAAGGAAGCATAAATAATCCACAATGTTAAAAAAAGTAGAGTATTCTGCTAAATGATATTTACACCTCCATGCTGCTGCAGATCTGACTGTCCACTATAGAGTCTCTCACATGGGTGAAAGCGAAATACAGACTACCTCTGAAAAATAGCGACTCAAAATCTCTCTTCCTCCATCGGTCAATGTTGCTCCAGTTCCATTTCCTCCCCATTCATGTCCGGTATGCTTCTGTTTGGAGGCCCTGCATGATTTGCCCAGGAATCCTCCCATTGTGGACTTGGAAGCCGTCAAATTTATTTATGGCAGATAAACACAATACAGTTTAGAGGTTCCAAACGTTATCATATAGGCACTGGCAATTGATAGCAGATATTGTGTGGGAAGGAATTACAGATGCTGGTTTAAACCGAAGATAGACACAAAAAAGCTGGAGTAACTCAGTGGGTCAGGCAGCATTTCTAGAGAAAAAGAATATGTGACTTTTCAGGTCGAGACCCTTCTTCAGAACCTTCTTGTAGCAGATAATGAGTGGGCCAACTCAAAGTCATAAAGAGACCACAGTAGATTAATTGCAATGGAGTCTATTTTGGAGGCAGAGAACAATGTTTGCTAGTATTATGGATCTGATCTTTCCAAGAGGAACACAAATAATCTTTCTTGGCCTTATAACATCCTTTGGTTCCTACTTGTCTATCCACGTTGTCCAAAAACCATAGTAGTGTTTTTTGCTCAGTTTGAAAATGGGGCCTCTAGAATTCTGCCCCCATGGCCGATCAACTTCTTGTTAAAGCGAGAACTGAATCACTGAAATGAAGTTAGATGGCTCAAGTCACCCTGGAGAACCTTCAGGTAGCAAGGGCAAGTTTTCATGGTACCTTCTACACAGAGGCTGCCAAAAGATAACATCAACTTCAAGATAATTTAATTCGTCTGAAGAAGGCATTTGGCATGCTTGCCTTCATCAGAGAGGATTTTGAGTACAGAAGTTGGGCCGTCTTGCTGCAGCTGTACATTTGGTGAGGCCACATTTGGAGTATTGCATGGATTTCTAGTCACCCTGCTGTAGGAAGGATGCTATTAAGCTGGAAGGGGTGCAGGAAAGATTCACAAGCATGTTACGTGAACTTGAGGGCTGGGATTATAAGGAGAGGCTGGATAACCTGGGACTTTTCTCCCTGGAATGTAAAAGGCTGAATGTGCAATTATAGAGGTAAACAAAAGGGGAGCTAGGGGAGATTTGCCGCCTTACAGTGCTTGCAGCGCCGGAGACCCGAGTTAAATCCCAACTGCGGGTGCTGTCTGTACGGAGTTTGTACGTTCTCCCCTTGACTGCCTGGGTTTTTTTCCAAGATCTTCGGTTTTCTCCCACACTCCAAAGACATGCAGGTTTGCAGGTTAATTGGCTTGGTTAAAGTGTAAAAAAAATTGTCCCTAGTGTATGTCGGGTAGTGTTAGTGTGTGTGTGTGGATCGCTGGTCGGCACGGACTCAGAGGGCCGAAGGGCCTGTTTCCGCGCAGTATCGCTAAATTTTTTTTTTAAATCATAAAATCATAGATAAGATTAGGGGAGTCGAAAATCAGAGGGCATCTATTTCAGGAAAGAGGGGGTAGATTTAAGAGACCTGAGGAGCAATTTCTTCATGCAGATTGTGTTTCTGGAATGGGCTGCCAGAGAAATCTGTGGAAGTGGGCAGTATAGCAAAGTTTAGCAAGCATTTAAATAGGGACATGAATAGGAAAGATTTTGAAGGATATGGGCCAAATGCAGCCAAGGTGACTGATTCACTCAGCTATAAAACCTGGTCGGTATGGACGTTATGAGCCGAAGAGCCTGATTCTTTCCTGGGGATACCACAACTCTCTGTCTATTTGCTTTCCACCATATAGGCTGGTTAGAGCAGTCACACGGAACTGTGAAATAGTGCTTGCATTGACAGCTGCAGGGTGGAACAGTGAGCAGGGTGGAATTGTTCATCTGGTCTTGTTCACCACATTGGGCAAGATGGTGGTAACACATTCTAGTCTGTATAGCCCGGTAGGAAGATAGCCAACATCCCACTGCTATTTGCTTCAGCTAGACTGTACAACCTTTGTCTCCCTTTCATTCTTATTGAAAGATATTTTGAAAACAAAAGCATAATCTCCTGTAATTTGAAACTTTTCAGAATAAAGCACAAAAGTCCTACTGGAACTTTATCAGCCACATTTTCATTTTCATTTTAATGTGAGAAAACGACGGATTGTAAATTGTTAAATATACAGATCCTTTTCATTTGCTTCCACGTTCCATGTTCACAGAACCTATATTGGAGTTGCGTGCATTATTTAAAAAATAAGACAAAGTGCTGGACAGCCTTAGCTCAGTGGCTCAGGCAGCATCTCTGGAGAACATGGATAGCTGACATTTCGGATCGTGACCCTTCAGTTTCTCGTGTCAGCATTATTTTTTTATTTGAAAACATCAGTTTGGTGATTTGATACATTTTTAGACTGATTACCAGCAGCTTAGTTACGCACACAGTTGATTTAAAGTGATTTGCATTTGACCACATTGTAGTTTTGTTTCAGTTCCTTTCCTGAAACTTTCAGCAGCAGCTATTTCGATCTGCACAACTTGTAAGCATCAGAACTGTTGCTATGGAGTAAAGGGCATGTCCAACTTAGGAGATTTTTTAGGCGACTGCCGGCGACTGTCATAGTCGTAGCAGGTTGCCGAAAAACCGGCGACTGAACCCCCCCCTACGACAATGTCTACGACAAGCTACAACAACCCACCACCTCGTCGACGTCAAGCTACGGCAAGCTACCAACAACCGGCGACCCAATCCTCGCGACTTAGGACGTCCACCTACGACCGCGCCTACGACAACCTACGACCACACAGGTGACAACATACGACAACTGAAGTCAACCTACATCTACCCGTGACAAGCTATGACCCTGTCAGCGACAACTGAAGACAATTCACGTCATTTTCGCCTCCGGTTTTGACGCCGGTATCTGTCGCCAGTTGACGTAGGTTGACGTAGGTAGTCGCCAATGAAATTAACCGAAGTCAGCACCGGCGACAACCTATGACAGCACCTATGTCAGGAGACGTCAATCTATGATCACTAGGCGTCAAACCAACAGTTGCCAAAAAATGTAAAACATTTCAAAATCCAGCGGTGACCAGAAAAATGCTACGACTCTTTGAAGACTACTCACAGCCATACAGGCGACACCCCGGCGACCGTGTGGTGACAGCCTAGTCGCCTGTAGTCGCCTAAAAAATTGCCTAAGTGGGACAGGGGCTTTACACACCAATAAATACAGAGGACCTCCAGAAACGTCATTCATCCATTCATTATTAACATTCTGTAATATTCCCCAGCAACATGTAGACCACTATGGGTGCTGGCATTGATTCTAACGTTCAGAGACCACTGGTTTGGATTGTTTTGGTTCCAATACAGCAGTGGCTACCCGAGTAGTTATAAAATACGTGAATTATCAAGTGACTAATTTATTTCGTAATGAAATGCAGCCTTCAAAATATAAGTGAAACCCACAAAACCATTCAGTGTAATGTACTCAATGTTGTTTCTTACTTGAAAGCTGTAGTGTAGACCCTTGGTCACTGACCACTGTGTCCAAGTAGCCTTTCTTCATGCGTGAGTCATGATGTTGTTGTTACCAGGCCATTCCTTCATTCGGAAACCTCTGCTAGACCTGGCCTTGCAGGTTGAAGAGTAGAGATTAGAGATCTGCTTGGTTTTAAAGTTAAAACCCAACCTCAGCCCAACTTTAGCTCGAGAACTTAGCATTTTTAAAATATATAACCAAACCCAAACTTGACAGTTTGGCCTCAGACTGGGTTATCATCCCTGTTTCGACCAACCATCACCTCAATCTCAGCTGCACTTTCTTCTTGCAATCATTATTCTGATCAGGACATGGGTGTGTTGCTACCATGACCAGTGTTTATTGCCTATCCTAATTGCCCTTCAGCAAATGGTAGTGAGCTACCTTCTTGAAATGCTGCAGTGCTTAGAACATAGAACATAAAACAAAGACTGTCCCTAATTGTACCATTGTCTTTCGAATGCGAGTAAATCTCAACCAGAAAAAATCCTCTCCAACAGCTTCCCTACCACTGACGTAAAGCTCACCAGCAAAGAGGCAACATTGGCTACCCTCCAAGACCTCTCCTGTGGCTAGAGAAGATACAAAGGTCAAGAGTGTTTTATTGTCATATTTACAAAAAATTCCTACTTGCAGCAGCATAACAGGCTTGTAGACACAGTACTTAATAGAGAACATAATAAACAAACAAAACCAAAGTTCAATAAAAGAAAAGAAATGTAGTACAAAACAAAACACAGCTCCAAGTCCCGAGTGCAACCTAAACAGTTGTAGTTCAGAGTTTAGTTGGTTCATAGTGTTCAATAGCCTGATGGTTGTTGGGAAGAAGCTGCTCTGAACCTGGAGGTTATGGTTTTATATACGATCCGATGGCAGGAGTAAAATGAGAGCGTGGCCAGGGTGGTGTGGATCCTCGATAATGATGACTGCCTTTTTGAGGCAGCGGCCTCAACAGACCCATTCAATGGTGGGGAGGTCAGTACCCGTGATAGACCAGCTTGTGTTCACCACATTTTGTAAGTTCCTTCGTTCCTGGGCATTCGAGTTGCTGAACCAGGCCATGATGCAACCTGTCAATATGCTCTCTTCCATGCACCTCAAGTTCAAGAGAGTATTCGTTAAAATATCAAATCTACTCAATCTTCTAAGGAAGTAGAGGTGTTGATGGGCTTTTCTTATAATTGCATCAATGTGCTGCTTCCAGGATAGACCTTCAGGAATATGCACGCCCAGAAACCTGAAGGTCTCTCTCCATCGCCAACCCCCGATGGAGAAAGATTTGCGGATTCTCAGTCTTCCTCTTCTAAAGTCAGTAAGTCTGACATTGAGAGCAAGGTTGTGGTTCTGGCACCATTTATGCAGGCAATCCATCTCCTCCTACACTCTGATTCATCATTGTCCCTAGTTTGTCCAACAATGGTGGTGTTGTTGATTAATTTTAAAATGGAGTTGGAGCTGTGTCTGGCTACACAGTCGTGGGTATAGCGTGACTAGAGCAGGGGGTTGATCACACAGCCTTGAAGTGCCCCTGTGCTGCTGGCTATCAAGAGGGAGTGTTGATAATTCATACTGATTGTGTTCCGTTGACGAGGAAGTTGAGGATTCAGTTGCAGAGGGATGGGCAGAGACCCAGTATCTGAACTTGGTACCAAGTTTGGAGGAGATGATGGTATTGAATACTGAGCTGTAGTCTATGAACAACTGCCTAACATTGTCCATGGGTCCAATGTTTTTTTTAAGTTTTAACAGAACCCATACGTTATACATTTTACATTCCTTAGTAAACAATAGTCCCTGACCTATAACTTCGATTATACACGTATTGTTCTGTATTTTCTCCCCTCCCCCCCACCCCCCCCCACCCCCCAGTTCAAAAGAAGGAAAAAGAAAAAGCAGAAGAAAGAAAGAAAAAGAAAAACCTGGAGTCCCGAGGGAGTCACTTCCGAGTAATTTCTTTTAAAATTCTTGTTAGGTATCAAAGCAATCCTGAATTTAACTACTTCCTATTCTTAATCCTAGCTTTGCCATGAATGGGTTCCACACCTTCAAAAAGAAGTCATATCCATTTCTCAGATTATACGTTACTTTTTCTAATGGGATACAACTCCGCATTTCTGCATGCCATCTTTCAAATCTTATTTCATTTTGTTCTTTCCATGTGACCGCAACACATTTTTTTGCTACTGCTAATGATATCATGGGTCCAATGTTGAGTGGAAAGCCAACAAGATTGTATCGCCCGTTGATCTATTGTGATAAATTGTAGTGGGTCCAGGTTCTTGCTGAGGTAGGAGTTGATATGTGCCATAATCAACTTCTCAAAAGCACTTCATCACCACAGACATTAGTGCCACCGATGTGTGATCATTGAGGCACATGACCTTCGGCTTATTGGGACGAAGGTATTATTGCAGAATGTCTGTCTCATCCTCCAGTTTAGAGCAAAAGTCCATTAAAGCCTTTTGATGGCCTTATCGAGACTTGAATGTGTGACTCTGTGTCATCAGCGGTGAATGGCCGAGATCTAGTCGTGAGAAGTTGCTGACCTCCTGGTTCATTCAAGGCTTCAGGTTGAGGAACACTCGGATGTTTTATTGTGGGAACATATCCTCCACACATTTTGTTATGAAGTTGGTAACACCTGTTGCATATACGTTCGTTGTCGAGTCCTTGAACAGTCTACCGACAGCAAGCAACCCCGGCGTTGTTCCTCTGCCTCCTGTGATCAGTTCTGTGCAGTCCACACCGCTGGGGCTGTGCACTTCAGTCACTGCCTATATGCTGGAAGAAGGAGCACAGCCAAGTGGTTGGATTTCCCAAAGTGAGGGCATGGATGGAGCGATGGGCATCTTTGACGCTGGAATACCTTCGAAGGTAGCCCTGTGCTTCAGTCTTATTTGCAGGTTGCCCAGTCAACCGTGTTTCCGGACACGATGGCGGCCTCCTTGGTGTGTTTTCTGGCACTGTATTCACAATCCGCTGTTAGGTTGGGTAATTCCCTGCCATCGGGGACCCCCAACAATCCCCAACTCATTGGCCCTCGGGAAATCACAATAACATTAACTAATATAAACAGACTGGCAGCTTGTTAGTTACAGCACTAATTTGTGCTGTTTCTTTTATCCAAACAAGTTCAGCACAGTTATATTTGACCCTTTGCTGTTGTGCTGCTGATAAAATGTCGCCACAGTACGACGCCATTTAAAAAAACACTTTATCAAATCTTTATCAAGGCCTCTGCAATCTCCTCTTGCCTCTCTCAATAACCTGTGATAGATCCCATCAGGCCCTGGGGTTTTAGCCATCCATTTCAAATGACTCAACACCACTCCTCCTTGATCTCAAAACTGCCCTTGCATGTTAGTATGCCCCACACTGATCTCACTATCCTCCTTGTCTTTCACCTTGGTGAACACAGAATTCTGGTAAAGGTACTTCTACAGTGCTGTTAGGTGGAAGATCCAGGATATAAGCCAGGTGACAATGGAGGATGGGTGACATATTTCTGATTCAGAATGGTGCGATAACTTGGAAGAATCCTTGGGAGAGCCCTTATACTTCTTGTCAGTTTCGGACACACATTTGGGAGGTGCTGATCGAGTAATTGTCTGACACTTCCTAGATGGGGCACTCTGCAGCTGCTGTACATCAGTAGTGGAGGGAACCTGGGCTTTGCTTGGATGTTAATCTGCGGTAAACCCGCCCATTGTAAAAGCAGATGAACACTGTAAAATTGCTAGAGCAGTGCTAATGACCATCAGTTTCCATTTTTCACCCTCCATGGCCTTTATCACCTGCCTGTTTTCAATAGCCTATACCGAGAGGGCTGGACATGGAGCACAACTACTCTTTGCCAGACGATCCTTACTGCGCATTGGAAGATCGGTGAGCTGTTTGAACCAAGTCCTACCTAAGTAAGTGCTCATTTTGCTATACCCCTCTCTACCCCTCTCCCCAAGAAATCATAAAATTATAGTCATACGGCATGGAAACAGTCCATTCGGCCCAACTTTCCATGCCAACCAAGATGCCCATCTACACTAGTCCCACCCACGCACATTTGGCCCATTTCCCTCTGAACCTTTCTTATCCATGTTTTGGTCAAATCTTCAAGTGTCCTGATGCAGTATTGGTATTAGTTTATTCTTGTTATGTGTATTGGGATACAGTGAAAAACTAATAGGTGGGATAGAGATGGAGGAAGGCAGAACATTCTCTTGTTTTACTCAGTCATACTGGCAGCATCTCTGGAGAGAAGGAATGGGTGACATTTCGAGTCAAGACCCTTCTTCAGCCCGGAAACGTCACCCATTCCTTCTCTCCAGAGATGCTGCCTGTCCTGCTGAGTTACTCCAGCATTTTAGTTTAGAGATACAGCGCAGAAACTAGCCCTTCACCGCACCAAGTCTGCACGGACCAGCGATCCCCGTATACTAACTCTATCCTACACACACTAGGGACAATTTACACATATACCAGGTATACAAACTCAAGCGAATTAAGCTACAAACCTGGACATTCTTGGAGTGTGGGAGGAAACCGAAGATCTCCGAGAAAACCTATGTGGTTACATGGAGAATGTACAAACTCCGTACAGACAACACGTGTAGTCGGGATTGAACTGGGTCTCTGGCGCTGCAAGCGCTGTAAGGCAGTAACTCTTGTGTTGCGCCACCGTGTCGTCCAGATTTTGTGTCTATCTTCGGTGTAAACCAGCATCGGCACTTCCCTCCTGCACGTTCTCATGTTTTAGTTCCTTTATGCCAGTGAAATTGTATACCAGATCCACTGGAGTTAAAAATCTACATCTGGAATCAAAAATCCAAACACTTGAAAACAATTTTAAATAAGCTTGAATAAAAACAGAAAATGCTGGAAATGTTTAGCAGATTAGGCAGCATTTAAATGAGCGTGATGGGTGTTCATTGTTTATGTTGTCTGCAGATTTTTTTATTTCAGAGAGTAAACTTTCATCTCTGTTTGGATTAGATTTGAATTTGAGAGCCAATCGCAAAAGAATATGTGCAAGAAATTAATTCTTATGAGGAAATGTTAATAATTTTCCGGCCATCTATCTAAAAATGTTGGATCTACATCACATTTTGTCTGCTACCATGGCCACCATGCCAATAGTTCAGCGTCAGATTTTGGCAGCACATAGACATTTAATGTTTTGGTGGTTGCATGACTCAACTGGTGCATCTGTACAATGTAAGGAAGACTGATAAACAACCTTTATTGATGATACGCAAATGACATGACAAAACAAGCAGTAAAAGGATAAGTCCAAGTCAGCACGGATTTATGAAAGGGAAATCATGCTTGACTAATCTTCTGGAATTTTTTGAGGATGTGACAAGTAAAATGGATGAAGAGGAGCCAGTGGATGTAGTGTATCTAGACTTTCAGAAAGCCTTTGATAAGGTCCCACACGGGAGATTGGTGAGCAAAATTAGAGCACATGGTATTGGGGGTAGGGTGTTGACATGGATAGAAAATTGGTTGGTAGACAGGAAGCAAAGAGTAGGAGTAAACAGGTCCTTTTCAGAATGGCAGGCTGTGGCGAGTGGAGTGCCGCAAGGCTCGGTGTTGGGGCCGCAACTGTTTACCATATATATTAATGATTTGGAAGAGGGAATTAGAAGCAGCACTAGCAAGTCTGCGGATGACACAAAGCTGAGTGGCAGTGTGAAATGTGAAGAGGTTGTTAGGAGGTTGCAGGGTGACTTCGACAGGTTGAGTGAGTGGCCAGATGCATGGCAGATGCAGTATAATATAGATAAATGAGAGGTTATCCACTTTGGCGGCAAAAACAAGGAGGCAGATTATTATCTCAATTGTGTCAGGTTAGGTAAGGGGAAAGTGCAGTGAGACCTGGGTGTCCTTGTACACCAGTCACTGAAAGTTGGCGTGCAGGTACAGCAGGCAGTGAAGAAAGCTAATGGCATGTTGGCCTTCATAACGAGAAGATTTCAGTATAGGAGTAAAGAGGTTCTTCTGCAGGTGTATAGGGCCCTGGTAAGACCACATCTTAAGTATTATGTTTAGTTTTGGTCTCCTAATTTAAGGAGGGACATCCTTGTAATTGAGGCAGTGCAGCATAGGTTCACGAGATTGGTCCCTGGGATGGCGGGACTATCATATGAGGAAAGATTGAAAAGACTTGGCTTGTATTCACTGGAGTTTAGAAGGATGAGAGGAGATCTTATAGAAACATATAAAATTATAAAAGGACTGGACAAGCTAGATTCAGGAAAAATGTTCCCAATGTTGGGGGAGTCCAGAACCAGGGGCCACAGTCTTAGAATAAAGGAGAGGCCATTTAAAACTGAGGTGAGAAGGAACTTTTTCACCCAGAGAGTTGTGAATTTGTGGAATTCTCTGCCACTGAGGGTAGTGGAGGCCAAATCACTGGATGGATTTAAGAGAGAGTTAGATATAGCTCTAGGGGCTAGTGGAATCAAGGGATATGGGGAGAAGGCAGGCACGGGTTAATGATTGTGGACGATCAGCCATGATCACAATGAATGACGGTGCTGGCTCGAATGGCCACCGCCTGCACCTATTTTCTATGTTTCTAAGCACAAGCTTGCAGCAAAATCTATTTGCAAAAAAACAGAGACAAGGAAATACTCAAATAAGTTCACATAATTTCAGAAAAAAACATTTCATCTTCTTTTTGGGTTTCCACAACTGGGCAAGGATGCATCACATTACAAAGCACACAAGAGAACCAAAATTCTCTCGCTTATCTTAGAACCAAAGTTCTAAATTTAAACTGATCTAAACTTCAACGATTTTTGTGAGATATGCTCGGTCTTTCTAACAGTAAACTCCATCATGTCAACATCCCCCAGCATTGGTTGAAGTCGCTGCAGATAAGCCACGAAGAAACTATTCTTAGATTCAGTTAAGGCTTGAATGCTGATTGTTGTACGCAACATCAAAAACAAGTACATCAACTGTCGACCTCCCACATTTGAAAGACATCACGTACCATATGAATGCTAACATTACCCAATCTTACTTCACCATCACCTCCCAAGACCTCTCCACCTCTTTCTCATGGTCATGCTACGTCCAACGTCCAATACCCTTCAAATCTAAACTGGGGTCTGAAGCCATTCCTTAGCCTCTCCCTCAGCCTGTGCATTGGTCATCCATGTATTGATCATATTTACCTCCTGCATTCATGCATCAAGCTTCATCACTTGGGTGAGGACAATTTGACCTCATGTGGCACCTTTAACTGAAAAAAAATTGCTTTGCAGAAGAAAATGAATGCTGAGCCAAAAAGGGAAACATCATTAGGAGTGACAAGAATGTTCTTAAAGGTCGGCGATAGATTTTAAGGAAAGTTACAAAAGTGGGAGCAGGAAATAGTTGAGAAATAAATTCGAGAACGTGAAGGATAAGATGCGTAAAAGTACACTCACTAAGGGTGTGAGGCGGATGATATGATACCAACATTAGTGAAGCTGGGTTAAGTGCAGGTTTAAAGTCTGGAGGAAGAAGCATAGTTACGATCTGGGTGGATCACGAATTTGAGCATAAAATTTAGAGACATTCAGAAACTGGGACTCAATGCAGCAATGTTAAAGGTGATCGGTGACCAGGGTGCCAAGTAGATATGATGTGGGCGTCGATGAACTAATGTCTGCAGAGAGTGCCAATAGGATGTTGGTCTGCAGAGAGTGCCAATAGGATCATTGGTGAGCAATGGAGCACAGTCAGATCCAGAGGTTACTGAGCACAGCTGGAACTCCAGCAGCTGGTATGTTCAGGGCAGTCAAACATTGAAGGTGGTTAAAGGAAGTCTTCTGGATGGAGACAATGTGGATTAAATATTAAAAGAAAATATAGATAAATATTTGAATTACTTCACCTAATTAAATATTTCATCCCGAAACAAGCCTTTTTAATACTTTTGATTTAAGAATGCATAAGCTATCATGTTCAGAATAATGAGAGTGATTTGAATAATTTAATCAAATATGGAAATGGGATCAGAGTATCATACTTCCTGTTGTTTTTGACAGCACTTACTTTCAGAGAACTTTGTATCATTTTCAGATATCCACGTTTTGTCCATGATGTCGTTCTACTGCAACAATGAAAATAGCTAAGGTGATCAATCCATTCACTACGTTATAGTTATCATTGCTCACATTTTCCAGATTGCTGAGGAAGATGTTTAAAAATTGTTTCATTGTATTGTATGTTTCATTCTCACAGTTTGGGCAACAAAGGAGATGAAGGATCAGTTTATCAAGCTGATGGATTTCAGAATAGAAACATTGCAGCAGGTATCAACATCCTTTGTTTCATTAAAGTTACTATAATGTTACTACAATGGTTTCTAGTCTTATTCCTTTCCAAGTATATTTTCATGAAAACCAGGGGTACACCAACCCATATGACTTCAGGAAGCGAAGCGGTACATATACCCCCATGTACATTGAGGGCACCAAAGTAGAGATGGCTAAAAGCTGCAGTTTGCTAGGAGTAAATATCACAAGCAACTTGTGTTCAGGGTGATAGCCTTGAGCAGCCCCAGGAAGCATTCGCAGGAACAAGAGCACTACTTGCATCGGTGATGAAAGATGTTGTTATATCATTATATATGGAGGAATGTGTCACTGACAGTACACCTGTGCCTGGAATCTGATGCAGACTGCAACCTTCCCCCCATTGACGAACTGTACACTGCAAGGGCCTGGAAGCGAGTGGGCAAGATCATCTCTGACCCCTCTCACCTTGGCCACAAAATCTTTGAAGCACTTCCCTCTGTAAGGCGACTCCGGACTGTCAAAGCAGCCACAGCCAGACATAAAAACAGCTTTTTTTCCATGAGTAGTAGTTCTACTCAATAACCAAGTAGTGTAGGAAAATAACTGCAGATGCTGGTACAAATCAAAGGTATCGCAAAATGCTGGAGTAACTCAGCAGGTCAGGCAGCATCTCAGGAGAGAAGGAATGGGTGACCTTTCGGGTCGAGACCCTTCTTCAGACTGATAATAACCAAAGTCTGTCGTCTCTAGCGAGGAGCTCCTCCTGGGCAAGTGACTCTTTTTCCTTACTGTCTTAGTCTAAATCAAAGCCTGAAGGACCATGGATGTTCTCTTTATCAGTCTGTGTGTGTGCGGGGGAGGGGGGGGGGAGGGTTAAATGTGAGACGTGATGGTGGTGGGGTCTGGTATGGGGGTAAAGGGTGCAGGGACAGTGTCTGTGTTTATAAAGGAGTAATCTTTAATGTCGTATGAGATCATAATTTTTTATTACATATCGATGTAGCATTAGGAAATTTGCAGATGATACAAAGCTGGTGGCAGTGTGAACTGTGAAGAGGATGCTATGAGGATGCAGGGCGACTTGGATAGGTTGGGTGAGAGGGCAGATGCATGGCAGATGCAGTATAATGTGGATAAATGTGAGGTTATCCACTTTGGTGGCAAGAACAAGAAGGCAGATTATTATCTGAATGGTGTCAGGTTCGGAAAAGGGGAAGTACAATGAGACCTGAGTGTCCTTGTACATCAGTCACTGAAAGTAATCATGCAGGTACAGGAGGCAGTGAAGAAAGCTAATGGCATGTTGGCCTTCATAACAAGAGGATTTGAGTAGAGGAGCAAAGAGGTCCTTCTGCAGTTATATAGGGCCCTGGTGAGACCACACCTGGAGTATTGCATGCAGTTTTGGTCCGAATTTGAGGAAGGACATTCTTGCAATTGAGGGAGTACAGCGTCGGTTCACGAGGGTAATTCCCGGGATGGCGGGACTGTCATATGATGAAAGAATGGAACGACTGGGCTTGTATTCACTGGATTTTAGAAGGATGAGAGGGGATCTTATTGGAAACATATAAAATTCCGAGGTTAATTTTCGGAATGGCGGGAATGTCGTATGTTGAAAGACTAGAGCGACTGGGCTTGTATACTCTGGAATTTAGAAGGATGAGAGGGGATCTTATTGAAACATAAGATTATTAAGGGATTGGACACGCTAGAGGCAGGAAACATGTTCCCGATGTTGGGGGAGTCCTGAACCAGGGGCCACAGTTTAAGAATAAGGGGTAGGCCATTTAGAACGGAGATGAGGAAAAACCTTTTCACTCAGAGAGTTGTGAAGCTGTGGAATTCTCTGCCTCAGAAGACAGTGGAGGCCAATTCTCTGGATGCTTTCAAGAGAGAGTTAGATAGATCTCTTAATGATAAAGGGATATGGGGAGAAGGCAGGAATGGGGTACTGATTGTGTATGAGTAGAGGAGCAAAGAGGACTGTGGGGACTGTGCGGGTCGGTCGGGGACGAGCTGTCTGTCCGTGGGCGTGGGGAAGAGAGTGGAAGTTTTGTTGCCTCCATCACAGTGAGGGGGTGTTTGGAGTCACTGTGATGGACGTTTGTGTTGGGGTTATGTGTCTTGTGTTCTTTTTTTTATGACTGCTATGTAGTTTCGTTCGGTACCTCGGTACCGAATGACAAATAAAGCTCTGTTATACTGTTACACTGTTATACTGTTATGATCATGGTGAATGGCGCTGCTGGCTCGAAGGGCCGAATGGCCTACTCCTGCACCTATTGTCGATTGTCTATTGTCTATTGTCTATTAAGGGATTAGTCAAGATAGATGCAGGAAACATGTTCCTGATGTTGGGGGAGTCCAGAACCAGGGGCCACATTTTCAGAATAAGGGGTAGGCCATTTAGAACTGAAATGAGGAAAAACCTTTTACCCAGAGAGTTGTGAATTTGTGGAATTCTCTGCCTCAGAAGGCAGTGGAGGCCGATTCACTGGATGCATTCAAAAGAGAGTGAGATGAAGCTCTTAGGGCTAGCGGAATCAAGGGATATGGGGAGAAGGCAGGAACGGGGTACTGATTGTGGATGATCAGCCATGATCATGGTGAATGGCAATGCTGGATCGAAGGACCGAATGGCCTCCTCCTGCATCCATTTTCTATGTTTCTATGAGATCATAATTTTTATCTTGGTCAATGGTCTGAGGGTTCATATTCCTCTGGGGACCTTTTGTGATACAAATATAGAAACATCTGAGAGGCAGAAGGAGGGTAGACAGTCGGAACTTTTTTCCAAGGGCAGAAACGTTAAAGACTAGAGGGTATAGCTTTAATGTGAGAGTGGGAAAGTTCAAAGAAATGCAGCGGCAATTTTTTTTGTACAGAGAGTGGTTGGTGCTTGGAACACACTGCCAATTGTAGTGGTGGAGACAGATACAATATTAGCATTTAAGAGGCTTTTAGATAGGCACATGGATATAGAGGGATATGAATCAGGGGAAGCCAAAGGAGAATAGTTTAACAGCATCATATTTGGCATGGATATTGTGGGCTGAAAGGCCTGTTCCTGTGCTGTACTGTTCTATGTATAGGAAGGAACTGCAGATGCTGGTTTAAACCAAAGATAGACACAAAAAACTGGAGTAACTCATCGGGTCAGACAGCATCTCAGAAGAAATGGAATTCGGGTCGGGACCCGTCAGACTGAGAGTCAGGGGAAATGTCTCGACCTGAAACATCACCTATTCCTTTTCTCCAGAGATGCTGTCCAACCCGCTGAGTTACTCCAGCTTTTTGTGTCTTGGTCTCAGCATGTACTAAACCACCTGGTCTGAATTTCATGCACCAGCATTTCCAAGACCTAGTGAGTGAATCATGAAATTCTCATCTTCTCTCTCTCTCTTCCATGGCTTCTGTGCCATAGGTCATTTTACTGCTGTGTGATCCCATGCAAGGCATGTAAGCATGCAGGAAATGGAGGAGTATAAGCTGATGTGCAGTTTAAATTGGTATCGTGGCTGGCACAGACATCAAAGGTAGAAGGACCTGATCCTATGTTGTCCTGTTCTATTCAGTGTGTCCTTAAGGGCTGATGTCCTTCCCTGATTGCCGTGTAATAGAGTGATAGTAGGTATTCTCTAATCAACGGGATCGTGGCAGACACCACACATGTTCTGTTTAAATGCTTCTTTTTGTTTTAACTTTCCTTATGTTGTTTCAAATATCCTTTGCAACAATGTCCCCTATTTTTGAGGGTGCTCAATATAGCGCTCGCATGAACCACAATGTTCTGGAGTGACAAAAATAGGTGAAGTACAATTTATTGGCAACAGAGTTAATCTCAGAAACCCAGATGCCTTGTTTATCTTAGCAACTTGAACACATGTCAGGCTGCTGAGTTAACGCTCGATACTATCAATAGTTTGCTGTTTACAATGTAGTTTTGTAGTGGAGTACCTACGCAACACTGAACTCTATTGCAGGTTCAACAAGCCTGCGGAATTTGTGTCCAAGTGCACACAGTATCCATTCATAGAAACAGCAATGTGAATAGAAGCCCATGTACTGCTTGCATTTTATCACTTCAGCAACAACGTGTGGATTCTCTCATCAGCCACCTCCCACGTTGTTAATTTTCATTTACTTTCCTGCTTGTTCACCTTTATCCAAATATTAATTTCACTTTTCCTTCACTTGAGACAATGTAAACTCAATAGACATGAGGTCATAGAGTCATAGAATCATACAGCGTGGAAACAGGCCCTTCGACCCAACTTGCCCACGCTGACCAGCATGCCCCATCTGCAAAAGACCCACCTGCCCGCGCTTGGTCCATAACTCTGTAAACCTATCCTATCCATGTACCTGTCCAAATGTCCCTTAAACGTTATAAAAGTACCTGCCTCAACTACTTCCTCCGCATCTCATTCCACATACCCACCTCCCTTTGTGTTAAAAAGTTACCCCTCAGGTTCCTATTAAATCTTTCCCCCCTCACCTAAACCTATGTCTTGTCCCCGATTCCCTACTCTTGGCAAAAGACTCTTTGCATTTACCCAATCTATTCCTCTCATGATCTTGCACACCTCTATAAGATCACCCCTCATCCTCCTGCGCCCCAAGGAATAAAGTTCCAGCCTGCTTAACCTTTCCCTATAGCTCAGGCGCTTAAGTCCAGGCAACATCCTGGTAAATCTTCTCTGCGCCCTTTCCAGCTTGAGAACATCTTTCCTAGAACATGGTGACCAAAACTGAACATAATACTTTAAATGTTGTCTCCCAGTGTCTTATACAACTGTAACATGACCTCCCAACCTATAGACTCAAAATTTTGAATCCTGGAAACTTGAAATAAAATAGTGTTGAACTGCATTGCAGCATAAGGGAAGATAAAACCTGGGCAGGACTTTTCATGTAATTGATATGGGCAATGGAAACCATCAAAAAAGACAATATAATGAGTTAAATAAATCAGAGGAGTACAAAGGGTAGCCTCAAGTCATATCTACGCCTTTGTTATTTTCATTAATAAATTACTGTTTTCAATAGTAGTTGTAAATGGGCAGGTGCAAAGATGAGGTTTCCACAAAAAATGGGAGAACACACCAGGAAATCCGAAAAGACAGCTAAGGTCTGAGGCTGATGGAATTTATTTTCAGGCCAGAAAACACAGATGGGAGATCAGCCATGATCAACTGGAAAGTAGTGCAGGTGTGAGGCCCTATTCAGGCTGAATGGCCTTTTCCTGCCTGCCTGACTTTGTTATTTTCTCAGGGTAAGCATTTTGGGGAACAGAGATCATAATTCTGCAATAGAATATAAAAGGAGCCGGAAAGAACTTAAAATGGGAATCAGGAGAGCTAAAAAGGGCTATGAAATATCCTTGGTAATAAGGATTAAGGAAAATCTCAAGGCATTGTAATATATATATAAAACAAGTGAGTAGCTGGGAGAGAGGTTAGGATCAAAGACCAAGGGTGGAATTTATGCATGGAGCCCAGGGAAGTGGCCTATGTACTAAATGAGTATTTTGCATTGGTATTCAACAACGAGAAGGACGGTGGACAGTGAGATCATGGATCAGCATGTTGATATTCTAGGGTATCTTGTTATAAAGAAGGCGATGGTGATGGGTTTCTTGAAGAACATTAAAGACCAATCTCAGATTACTGAGGATGGAGAAAGAATTTTTCGCGGACCTTGAAAGAGATCTTTGGCCAAAGGAGGTCTCAAAGGACAGGAGCATAGCCAGTGGCAGTCCCTTCTTTAAGAAGGGCAATAGGAATAATCCAACAAATTATAGGCAGATTGGCAGATGGCTGGACAAAGGCCAGAGATGTAAAGACAGAAGGTACGTGACAAACGGATAGAAAAGTTGCAAATTGTGAAGCTGGAGGATGGATGTAGGTGGAAGGGAAGGGAGAGTGATGGTAAATTTAGGTCGTGAAGGGGATAGACTGTGTTCTAATTTTGGTCAAAGATGTAATCTAGCTGCACTTGGTTCACACAAGAGTTGTAAGGATACATTTGTTTTCCTCAGACATATTCTCACCTCCCCAGAGCCACCTGATTTCTACAGGCATAGGCAATGAGCCAACCAGTTTTAAACCTGTGGGGCAAATTAAAATTCTGAGTCTGTTTAAGTTGGCCAGCCCATGACCAAGAAATGGGTTGAATACCTGCTCTCTCTTAAACCTGGATCTCAGGTATACACATTTATAATTTAAAATGTTACCTCAATCTCCACTCTACCTGAATGTGATAGTTATCTCCCTGAAGATTATCCAAAAGCAGACGTGATGGTGGATTTGGGTGTAACTCAGGAAAGTGTCCACCACTGACAAAAGCAGGTTCACTGAATTCCAGACCCAAGCTGCCCATCGGGATCCTCCGTCACTCCTAGGCAACCCACCCTTGGAGGCATTTCTGCCTCTCTTGCTGTTATGCCCGTTGTGCGCCCTTTCCATCTTTTGTGTGGCCTCTGTAGATGCTTCCATCATGGACATCTTCCAACAAAGTATTTCACCTCCATTCTACATCAATATTGGTTTCAAAGCTGTGGCACAGCAAAGTCAACCTGTAAACAACTGCAGCTGATGGATATAATAAGAACACGCAACACCATAGAGGAATTGCTCCTCATCACTGTACCACCATTCAATATGATTTACCCCCGGTCTTACTCCTCTGCGTTGGATCTTTGTTCTGTTGTAGTTTTATAAAACTTTGGTTGAACTGTATTTGGAGTATTATGACCAGTTCTGGTCGTTCCATTACAGAAAGGCGATGGAGGCTTTGAGAGGGAGAGGGAGAGAGGGTCATCAGACCTTTTTCACAGGGTTGAAATGTAAATGCTAGATGGCGCAACATTAAGGTTGGGCGGTGGGGGGGAAGTTTAAAGGATATGCACAGGGCAGGTTTTTGAGTTGAGTTTAATTTATTGTCAGTGAGGTACAGTGAAAAGCTTTTGTTGCATGCAAACCAGTCAGCAGAAAGACAATACATGAATACAATCAAGCCATCCACAGGGTACAGATACACAATAAAGGGAATAATGTAAAGGAAATAAGATGAAGCCAGTAAAGTCCGATCAAGGATAATGCCAGAGTCGCCATTGAGGTATATAGTAGTTCAGGACTGCTCTCTATAGTGGTAGGATGGTTCAGTTGCTGAAAATAGTGGGAAGAAACTGTCCTTGAATCTGGAGGTGTGCATTTTCATTAAATCCAGGAAGAAATGGCAAAAAAAAACATTTTTACCATTATTTTGTAATTGGACCACACATTTTTCATAATTTTGCTGTTAGAAATGCAATAAAGAAAGATACTGCATGGAAACAGGTCTTCAGTCCATTGAGTCCATGCCAACCATCAACATTTTCACTAATCCAACATTAATCCCATTTAAAAAAAATATTGAATCATTCCCATCAACTCCCACCAGATTCTACCTCTAACCTGCACCCTAGGTATAATTTACAGTGGTTAATTAACCCACTAACCTACCAACCCACACATATCCTGCATTTGGGTGGAATCTGCTGCATCTGGACAAAACCCATACAGTCACTGGGAGAAGGTGCAAATTCCGCACAAAAACTGTCCAAAGTCAGGATTGACTGTGAGGCAATGGCTTCACCAGCTGTGTCACCGTCCCACCCACATGTCGTGGGATCCTACTGCGTGATACATTATTTATAGCAGATACATTGACCTCACATGACACACCTCATGGAGAGATAACAGACTGCAGATGTTGGCAGCTGGAGGAATTCAACAGGTCAGGGGGAACCTGTGGAGGGAAATGGACAGTAGATGTTTCGGGTCGAGATACTTCTTCTGGACTGAAAGAATGGAGGGGAGGTTGTCAGCACCAAGAGGTGAGAGGTGTGGGGCGAGAGCTGGCATGTGCTATGTGCATCTGGTGAGAAAGGGTGGATTGGTGCATGGAGTCAGGTGGAGAGAGGGAGGTGGAAATAATAACAGAGGCTGGGACGTGACAGATGGAGGTAACCAGAAGATGTGGATGATGAAATATGATGAGAAAGGAAGGTGGAATATGGGACCAAATAAGGGAGGTGGGGTGTTCAGATGGGAACAGTAGGGGAGGGGACCTGATGGGAGGAGTGTGTGGTGATGGGCAAATCTGACTCTGCACCATTCCACCGTTCCTCACTAGAATTACATACCTCATGCCAGCTCTCACCGCACACCCCTCACCTCTTTACATTGACAATCTCTCCTTCATTCCTTCAGTCAGGAGGAACCATCTCCACACGAAACATCAACTGTTCATTTCCCTCCACAGGTGCTGCCTGACCTGCTGAGTGGAGTGTGTGGGTGAGACAGGGGCAGGGTGTATTGGGAAAGAAGGACATGGGTGGAGGTGAGTGAATAGAGGGCCAAGGGGGAGCAGGTTGCTTGAAATTATATAAATCAATGTTCAAGCGTTCTGGCAGTAGACTACCAAAGATACTGTTTCTTTAGTGTGGTCTTGGCCTTTTATTGAGGAAGGACGAGGTTTAGTTTAGTGATACAGCATGGAAACAGGCCCTTCAGCCCACCGAGTCCACACTGACCGGCAATCCCCACACGTTAACACTTATCCTATACACACTAGGGACAATATATAGTATTTTTATAGTCAGCCAATTAACCTACAAACTTGTACCTCTTTGGAGTGTGGGAGGAAACTGAAGATCTCGGAGAAAACCCACGTGTTCACGGGGAGAACGTACAAACTCCGTACAGACAAACACTCGTAGTCAGGATTGGACCCGGGGTTCTGGCGTTGTAAGGCAGTAGCCATACCGCCACGCCGCTGTGTCGCCCTTGTAGCGAGGTTGTTTTAGCGAGTCTGGGTGAGAACATGGTAGAAGAGCAGAACAATAGAAATCAGTGGGGGAGCAGTGAAGGAGGGTCTCACAGAACTCCTGTTGGAGAGAGGGGAACATGTTCAAAGTGGGCATACTTCATGCGTATCCTGAAAGTAATTTGAAAAATGAAAAGAAAATTAATGACACATCTTTCTGAGGGGTTGTCTGAAGAAAACATTCTCTCAGTCTTTTTTTAACGGAGGTGCATTTCATTTTAACAGCTCCACATACTAGAAATAAAGATGTAATGTAATTATACACTAAATTAATTTCCATTGCTGATGATTCACATTTAGCAGAGGAGAGGTGGGATGAAATGTGCTTGAGTTAATAAGTATTTCACCCAGCAGCAACTTAATAAACAAGTGGAAATTTAAAATCATAAGTGAAATGCATATAAATGGAATTATATATTAACCATAACAAGGACAGGAAGCTTCTTAAAGTGTTTGGCTCATGGAGATTTGGTGGGCTTGGAGTTTTATGCACATAAAAAACAGGTGGTGTTTGCGTTGAGTGGAGTTTCAATGTAGCACTAAATCAAACACAGTTGTGTAATGGGTTAAACGGCGAACTGGTAATTATCTTGAATTTTGAACAGGGGCACCTTGTTTTTGAGGAAGAGGATGTGATAATTCACACATTTTTATCAAGATTATGATCGTAGGTATTTATTTGAAGTCAATTTCTGAGTACTCTGAGTCAGATAATGTGACCTTCTTGGTGAATAAGAGTTGAAATGATTATTTTTAGAAATCAAATTTTGTTTGCTGAAATGTTTGTCAGGCTAATTTTTAAGAACGTTTTCTTCAAAGGTTTAAGGGCCAACTTATTCCCACCCTTCTGTAGTAAATTTTTGGAAAGAAAAATGCAAGTCCACAGGTACATTGATTGTCTAGTCCGATCCACAGACAGTTGTGTCTCCCACTGTGGTCGCACTTCACCTCTAAGTTAATCAACAGCAGATGGACTTGTGGAATTACATTTAAGTGCCAAAGGGGTGATGGGGAAGAGGTGGTGGGGAGGAAGGAAGGATGGGAGCTGCGCTGGTGGTCCACAGGAAAGCCGGACGCGCATGCAGCACTTTTCTCAGTGGCTTTGTAATCCAGCCATTGTATATCTTTTCTGATTTTCCAGTTCAGTGCATTGAGTGGACTTGATCTACATTAGCCAGTTTCAGCTCCAGTGAAAAACGCATAATATGATGGATTCTGGAGTTGGAAGGAGAACACAAAAAGGGATGGAATAAAACGCAGATGTTCAAAGATTGCTCCACACTTGCTCTTTGAGATTCTGGGATCTCTGAGGGCCCAGAGGAGGTTGTGGCGCGTCGAAAAAGGCCCGAAATAAAGGCGAGGAGCCGGGTATTTCGGGAGGTTTGATTTTATTACAGTTGTCAGACCGGTCAAGTCTGCTGGAATGGCGTCACGCCCAAAACCTCGTCCTTTATATCCGTAGCAAAGGGCTGCCCCTCTGGACCGGTCCATTCCCGTGCCGAGGGGTTAGGTAGTGGTATGGCCCGACCCTTGGGAGCCGCCACAAGGTATTCTTACTTATTAGATGGGGAAAGAAGCCCGCCAATGACAGATGTGTAGGAAGGAACTGCAGATGCTGGTTTAAACCAAAGATAGACACAAAATGCTGGAGTACCTCAGCGGGACAGGCAGCAGCTCTGGAGAGAAGGGATGGGTGATGTTTCGGGTTGAGACCCTTCTTCCCGCTTTAATTACTCCAGCATTTTATGCTAAAATGACTGAGATGATAGGGCTTTAATTGCATTGAGATTAGCAGCATCAATATGGTGGTGTGCCTTTGGATTCAGTGCCAAAGGTGATTGAATCATGGTTAGAAAAGTGAGTACAGCAGCTTTTCCAACGACATCCTCATGTGTACATCGCCCCAATCCCCTTGATCGGCCTTTTCAAAGTCAAGAGTGTTTAATTGTCATATATACCGATGGCGGAACAACATAATTCTTACTTACTGCAGCTTAACAGGCCCATAAACGCAGATAAAATATAATTAAAAATAATTCAATAAATTAATGGCCGTAATACTCCAATATACCCATCTGTGTGTGTGTGTGTGTGTGTGTGTGTGTGTGTGTGTGTGTGTGTGTGTGTGTGTGTGTGTGTGTGTGTGTGTGTGTGTGTGTGTGTGTGTGTGTGTGTGTGTGTGTGTGTGTGTGTGTGTGTGTGTGTGTGTGTGTGTGCGCGCGCGCGTGCTTCCTCGCACTCCCTTCCATGCAGCATCAACACAGGGGAAGGTGCAGAGGAGATTCACCAAGATGCCAGCTGGGATAGAGCGTTGTGCCTTGTGACAGATTTAAATATTATTTATCAACACATACATTACTAGCACGTACAGACTGAAATCAGTGAATTGAAATGTATTTGAAATATAGTGATGACATTAGGTGTGATAACAACATTTAAAAGACATTTAGACAGGTGCATGGATAGGAAAGGTTTAGAGGAATATGGGCCAAGTACAGGCAGGTGGGGCTAGTGTAGATGGGGCATCTTGGTTGGCATGGGCAAGTTGGGCCGAGGGCCTTGTTTCGATACTGTATGACTTTATGATTCTATGAAGTAAAACATTTTTCTCTTAACATATCTTATATGTTTTTAATCTGAAGATGGTGGTTTGCACAGCTCCTGTAACGTTTGCACAACTGCAACCTTCCCCCCATTGACGAACTGTACACTGCAAGGGCCAGGAAGTGAGCGCGCAAGATCATCTCTGACCCCTCTCACTCTGGCTACAAACTCTTTGAAGCACTTCCCTCTGGAAGGCCTCCGGACTGTCAAAGCAGCCACAGCCAGACAAAAATATAGCTTTTTTCCCCACTAGTGATAGTTCTACTCAATAACCAAAATCTGTAGTTTCTTTTTTGCTCTGGTTATTTTCACCCACATGTTTAGACCGTAATGATGTATCTTTATTGTTTTGATGTGGTTATGCTTTATTCTTAATTGTTAACTGTATGTTTGTGTTGTCATTTGTGAGTGGAGCACCAAGGCACATTCCTTGTATATGCACATACTTGGCCAATAAACTTATTCATTCATTCATTCATTCATTCATTCATTCATTCATATTTCACCGGGTCTTCAACTGTCGCCCAGGCACTGGAAGAGGACGATATCCTGGAGGCAAGTACTCACCGTTACAGGACCTGTGCAGACTACCATCTTCAGTGACCTCAATCTCAGCAAACAATTCTGAAGTCAATTCTGTGATCTGTTTAAATGATACTAGGCAGTGGTTCGCGGGACTATTAGGTCAATGGCTGCTCCATTTCCAGAATCAGTGGAACACTGGAACGTGAAAAGTTGGACACAGCATATTGCATGAAGACTGATTCAGTCAAATTGGATGATGCAATTGTGTGCAATCTTTCCTCTTGGAAAAAGCTCTGTTGTTAACGAGGCTTTTGCTTTTCACAGATCTACTCAGAGGCCTGAACCGGGCTCAGACTGAGCTGAATACCTTGAGGGAGGATTGCGTTATTAGTGAGGGGGATTTAAGCAGTCTGAACGGAGATGAGGAAGAACTTTTTCAGTCAGAGGGTGGTGAAGGTGTGGAATTCTCTGCCTCAGAAGGCAGTGGAGGCCAGTTCGTTGGATGCTTTCAAGAGAGAGCTGGATAGAGCTCTTAAGGATAGCGGAGTGAGGGGGTATGGGGAGAAGGCAGGAACGGGGTACTGATTGAGAGTGATCAGCCATGATCGCATTGAATGGCGGTGCTGGCTCGAAGGGCTGAATGGCCTACTCCTGCACCTATTGTAAAAAAAAAAAAAAAAAAAAAAAAAGATCCCATGCACGACGTTAACTCAGGTTTGCATTTACTGAAGTAAGAAGAGAATATGCTGGAAGCACTGAACAGGCCAGGCAACATCCGTGGAGAAAGAAACAGTTAATGCTTCAGAACTGAACAATGTGGATTTATTGATATCAGTGTATTACACTATATCCAAGATGCAGTAAGGGGGACAGAGAACAGTGATGACTGAGTTAGGAGTATTTAAGAGCATCCACGGAGGGAAGGCTACAGGTAATGACTTTTGAACCTTGAAAGGGTCAGGGGAGAAGAGGAAAGATCCAGTATAAATGGGGAGTCACAATGAGAGTTCTGATGAAAAACAAGGGTTGTACAATGACAGAAAATGGAAAGAAAAATAGTTGGAAGTTGCAATTCTGTACAGTCAGAGGAGCTTTTACAGATAAGTTGATAGAAATCATTCATCAAAAAGCAAAAATCCCAGCAAATTTTGGAAATCCAAGTTAAAACAGAAAATACTTGAAACTCAACAGGACAAACAGTATCTGCGGAAAGAAAAAGTGTTAAGGGCCTGTCCCACTTTAGGCGATTTTAAGGCGACTGCCGGCGACTGTCAAAGTCGTAGCAGATCGCTGAACTTTTCTTTTACCTGACAACAATGACCACGACAATGCCGAGTCAGGTCGAGATTACAGCGTCTTCGGAAACATCGCAAAATTCCCATGCTGTCAATGCTTCTCCGGCGTCCTAATTTTCGCTGAAATCACTGACAAGTCGGTAAGTACTTGAGAGTTTTGAACTATAACATCTTGTATGGGTTACTTAAAAACCAAGCTTCACGGTAACAAGGCATAAACTGGATTTACTTCCAGTTTACGAATACAGCTGTATTAAAAAAATAATAATTTTAAGTGGATAAGTGGATTTTTGTGAAAAGTGTGTGGGGATTCTTTGAAAATGTACGGGAGATGCATATCTGGTTTCTGGGTTGCATATCTGGGTTCGGAGCCCACTTTAAATGTAATGGCTGATGGCCATAAACATTGCAAAATTCCCACGCTTACCTGACCGTCAAACTGTCACCTCCAATCTACCTGTCAAATGTCCTGACAGTAAATAAATTGGTTAAACACAAGCATTTTATGGTATTTTGAAATGACTACTTATTTTAATATAATGTGCTTCTAAATGCATCTAAGAGAACCTAGCAAACCTGAGGACAGCAGGAGACAGCGCCCGCAATAAGCAACGATACCTGCCGACAAGCCAGCTGTCGCCGAGAAATTTCACTCCGGATGATTTCTCAGCGACGCGCTGAGATCCACTACGATTCTTGGAAGACTCCTCACGATCATGCCCGCGACACCCGGCGAACTGTCGGCGACAGCCTAGCCACCGGCAGTCGCCTTAAAATCGCCTAAAGTGGGACAGGCCCATTACTGTTTCTGGTGAAAACATTTGTCCTTTATTGGGGCATGAAATGGTCAACTGTTTTTAAAAAATTATGTTGAATTGTTCCAGATCAGAAAATTGGATAATGCGTAGGCAGATTTATAGTTGTTGATTGAACGGATATGTGTTTTGAGAATAATTATCTATCATAAAACCAAAGACATAGTCATACAACAAGGAAACAGGCCCTTTGGCACAACACCCCCAAGCCAACTAAGATGCCTATCAAAAGTAATCCCATTTGACCCTCTGAACCTTTTCTATTCATGTACCTGTTCAAATATCTTTTAAACATTGTAATTGTACTCACCTCTACTACTTCCTCTGGCAGCTTGTTCCAATGCCCACCACTGTGTGAAAAATTTGCCCCTCAAATCCCTTCTCTTTCCCCTCGCACCTTAAGCTACAGTTTTAGACTTCGCTATCTTGGGAAAAGATTGTGATCATTCACCTGTAACTATGTCTCTCATGATTTTATAAAGGGAAAACAATCCCAGTGTATCTATTATAACTCAAAACCCAGCAACATCCTTGTACATCGTTTCTGCAGTCTCGCTAGCTCAACTTACTTCTCCACTCCCCCACCTCCCACCTCATGCTTTGAGACAGGATACAAGGGACTGATGCTGAATGCAATGTTGTATAAATATTCTCCTTTATTACAGTTGGACTCAAATTAAGGAAACCAAATAAAGATAAATGGTTGCCTCATTTTGACCAATTATATGGTTCACCATGTCTATACCAGGTAGAGCACTGCCTGAAAACATTGCCTGGCTGTGAGCCTGGTGTTTGGAGCAGGTGGAGCCACGAGAGCTGGCATGGTGTTGGTTGGTGCACAGGTTGTCCTGCATTATCAGATCACGGTTTGCTAACTCTGGCATGTCCACGCACAGCAAATCAAGGGCTGCAAGATGCATCACTGTCTCAGTGGAAGCCACCATCAGGTTGTATCATTTCAATTGTATTTTAATAGTTCATCAATAAAAATAGATACAATTGTCATGGATGTGTTGTTTTTGGTGAAGAAAACAGTGTAGGAGATAATGTGTGTAAATATATCCGCAGTAGTCCTCAATATCATATGGTGTGACTGTGGATACATTGGTGTTAAGTAAGGGTTTAGTCTAAGGCTCCACCCTGTTTACTTGCCTTGACTAAATAGCACTATACAGGCATTGTATTACGGTGCAGATATGTTGTTTATCTTCTCTTTCCATTTGTTGTGTACTGTCGTTATGATCAGTGGAATCTTTTCCTCCAAGTTACGGCAGTCTTTAAAACTGACCACCCACCCAGTTCTTGCCGAGCGGAAAAGGTTAAAATTGAGCTTTGAGAACTCTGTGAGATCCGGTGAAGTTTCTAAGCATTGAAAGTTTACCGTGCTGAGGAACTGAATATCAAACCTGTGAGTGTATGAGTAGTCGAGCACGCAGATGGAGACTGGATGAGTAACTTTGAAGAGCAGACCTCGTGAGAAATGAAATTGCAGGATGGAACAGCAATGATCAATATATAAGTACTGCCGTCTCCTGGAACGTGCTCAAAAAACCTTTGAGGATCACAAAATAATTTCCCACAGGTTAGAATTAAATTGGCCTAACATTTGTTCGCCATATGTGCTATTTTGTCTGCCTATTTTGCCAGTCTCATGAGACTGTGGGACACAATGAGCTGAAAGTTTAAAAAGCATGGCTGCTGACTTGATGGACAGTCTGGATGAAACATGTTTCCATGTTTCCAGTTTATTCCTTTCCCCCAAATCCCCTCAGTGCCCAATGGTGATGCATTTGTGGAATAAAACCCTTTACAGTGATACAAAGAGTTCAGTTCATATCATATATATACATACAGCTGGAAACAGGCCTTTTCGGCCCTCCAAGTCCGTGCCGCCCAGCGATCCCCGTACATTAACACTATCCTACACCCACTAGGGACAATTTTTACATTTACCCAGCCAATTAACCTACATACCTGTACATCTTTGGAGTGTGGGAGGAAACCGAAGATCTCGGAGAAAACCCACGCAGGTCACGGGGAGAACGTACAAACTCCTTACAGTGCAGCACCCGTAGTCAGGATCGAACCTGAGTCTCCGGCGCTGCATTCGCTGTAAAGCAGCAACTCTACCGCTGCGCTACCGACATTTACTACCAACATTTACTCCCACAGTAATCTATATACTAAAACGCTTGTTTGTTTGTTTGTTTGTTCCTGAACTACAGCCAAAACGGTACATGATAGCGCGACAATTTTAGGCCCACCCTACTCATTGTCGTCCCTTTGGTGCTAATGGAAGAAGTTTCATTGAAATCGGTGTTATATTTTTAAAGTTATTCACATTTTAAAGTTTAAATCTATCTCCTAGGGAGGGAAGGGGTGGAAGGGGGGAGGAGGGAGGAGACGGGGGGTAGAGGGGGATGGTGGGGGGAAGGGGAAGGGGAGGGAGGGGGAGGGAGGAGGAAGGGAGGGGGAGGGGGGAGGAGAGGGTGCTGCACCAATGCAGGAGAGGTTTGGGCCCAACGGGTACACTTGGTCTAGTCACCTCTAAAGAACTCACATACAGGGACATCCACTCACACCGCGTACACTCAAACATTGTTCACTCAAAGTGTCGGAACACACTGTGTTCACTTACTCAGAATTCTCTCTCTCACGGCTTTTGATCACAATTTCTTCACACAAATGACACAGGGCATTCACTCATACAGCTTTCATGCTTACGGCATTCACTCGCACAGGATTAATTCACTGAATTATACAGTGTTCACCAGCATAAATCATTCACACACAGAGTTTTCACACAAATGCTCTTCATTCCTATGCTACTCAAATACTTGGCATTCACTCACACAGCTTTCAACGTGCAAAACCGCACACAACATTCACACCCATTGCATTAACACACACTCTATTCACACACCCATTCCATTCACATACACTATAGACACACACCCATAGCATTCACACACACTCTATGCACATACCCATAGCATTCACACACATTATCCACACACCAATAGTGTTCACACACCCATATCCACACCCATTGCATTCACACACCCATATTCACACCCATTGCCTTCACACACACTCTATTCACCCATATTGCCTTCACAAAAATTGGATTCACACATACTGTAGAAACAAGGAACTACAGATGCTGGTTTGCTCACAGTTACTGGTTGCAGTCTGAAGGGTCCCGATGCGAAACGTCTACCCATGTTCTCCAGAGATGCAGCCTGACTGGCTGTTACTCCAGCTCTTCGTTCTTTTCACACACATGGCATTCACACACACGTGCACACACATATAAATCACATTCACACACAACAAATGCATTCACACTGTAATCACATACAATGCATTCACACACACCACATTCACACATACCACATCCACACACATCACATTCACACACACCACATCCACACACACCACATTCACACACACCACATTCACACACACCACATTCACACACACCACATTCACACACACCACATTCACACACACCACATTCACACACATCACATTCACACACACCACATTCACACACACCACATTCACACACACTACATTCACACACACCACATTCATACACACTACATTCATGCACATGGCATTTACACACATATTCACACACATAGCCTTCACTAACATACCACTCACACGCACCACATTCATGCACAGCTTTCATGCACACAGAGATGTCACACACTGCATTCACATGCACAACATTCACATATTTAGCATTCACTCACTGTACCATTACACAAAAGGCATTCACATTCACAGCATTCACCTTTTATGCCCTCTTGTAGCTTTAACACATATGGCATTCATTCGCACAACCTTCACACAAATTGTATTGATTCAGATGGTCTTCACTAACACTGCATTCACTCACACTGCATTCACACTCACAGCATTCACACACACAGTGTTTGCACCCTCATCATTCACACACACAGTATTCACTCAAATGCCATTCACACATATGATATTCACTCCTTCAGCAATCACACACACTGCTTTACACACACACAACATTCATACACATAATATTCACCAGGCAAAGCTTCACACAGATTGCATTCACGCACCTGGTGTTCATCAACGCAGTATTCATTAATAATCACACAACACAATATTCACCCACTCAGTACTTTGTCACAAACCATTGTTTCATTGTGCACACTTTGAGAATATTCATATAGAATCTCACTAAATATTAACCTCATTTTTTCTCTAATCTTTATTCACCATCTTCTGTCTACCTTGAGACCATTCAGATTCGTAAAACAGAATTTCTCCAAAACACAAGATGATCTTATCAATCGGCCCAGCCCCTCTGTTCCAAGTCCACACAATTGGACTTTTCAACTTGAATCATTACATGGTTTTCACCCCATGCTGTTCACTTCTCAGTTTTCTCCCAAAAGCAACCCTGCTTTTCATCCTCAACTCATGCATCTCACCATCCTGACGTCATAGTATTCTGTCTTTATTGATATCTGCAAGAACACAGAAATGAAAGAGCAGGAGTAGGTCACCCTACCCTTCAAACCGACCCCATCATTCAGGATTACCAGGTCATCCAGCCTTCATTTCAATTCCACATAACCCTCAATTTTCAGACCTCTCAAATTGAATCACTGTGTGCTCTTCACCCCATGCTGGTCAATTGCCAGTTTCCAACCCCAGCAGCTACTCTGCACACAAACCCCATCCACTCTTCTATTCATAGCCCCACACTGACAGCATTGTAATCCACATTTATGCTTTGTTGAAAGGATTTTTGAGGTTCTGGGCATTTTCACCATGTTGCTACCCATCTCATCTGTTTATTCTTGAGCACTAACACTGCCCGTTAGTGTTTCCCTTCCTGCCACCTCCACCCAAGCAGCTGAGGAGAGCGGCCTCTGTGGAGGATGACGTGTTCCTCCACCAATGACAGAGCAAGCCCTATCAATTCTACGACAAAACAGACATCAAGTTAGAGGATATAAAGCTGCCTCTTTTATTATTTTTGGGTCTGTTTGTGTTCACTCCACACTGCCAAGTCTGCTTCTCCCTCTTTGATCTCGTTCTCCCCCAATGTTATATTTGGTGAAGAGATACAGATCACTTTGTAAAGTGAAGAGGGTTGTGCTGTTGCTCTGGGACTTGGAATGTCTCTGTCACAGTTTGTGGAGAAAGATCCAGGTCTATTCTCCTGACCCTTTCTCCTCAAATACAAACATTTAAAACATAAAACAAAGTATTTTAATCATGGATAAGGGCCTGGATGGATACTTTGAACATTCCAGCCTTCTGCCTACTATTAAGTTGCTACTTAAAAATTATTAATATTATTAATAACTAGACCATTCGTCGTTGGGTTCCCATCATAACATGGGGAAATCATGTTTGTTCTTTAAAATAAATGGCATTTAAAAAAAATAAAATAATAATTCTTATCTGGAATGTTTTTGGTTTTTATGGTTAAAATCCTCTCTTGGAGATCCTCGAGACTGTGCCCTCATTCATCAGCAGCGTCAGCTCGACTGCGACGGAAGTTGCTTTGAGCGGGAAGGAACAGCTCCCTCCACGTGGGACCCGGACCAATCGGGTGTCGGGCGGGAGGTCGGAGCCAATCAATGGACCCCACGTGGGGGTGAGCAGCAGGAGCAAATCAAGACGCGCCGGCGACCAATCAGAGCGGGGAGCATCGGCGCCCCCCCCACGTGGGACCTGGGCCAATCGGGTGTCGAGCAGGCGGTCGGAGCCAATCAATGGACCCCACGTGGGGGTGAGCGGCAGGAGCAAATCAGGACGCGCCGGCGACCAATCGGAGCGGGAAGCATCGGCGCTCCCCCAAGGTGGGACCCGGAGCAATCGGGCGTCGAGTGGGAGATCGGAGCTGAACACAAAATGGCAATCCTCCCCCAACCGCGCACATGTGGATCCGGCGGCAGTCCGTTGGGCCTAAAGCTCTCCTGCATTGGTGTAGCACCCTCCCCTCCCCTCCCCAACTACCCACTCCCCCTTCCCCTCCCCCCACTCACCCACTCTATCCCGCCTCAATGCCCCTTTTCACCCCTTCCATCCCCTCACCCACCATCACCCCTCAACCACCCTTATCATCCACTCACCCTCACCCCCCCTCCACTCTTAGGGGCTCTCCAGCACTCCACCACACTCACCCACTCCATCCCTCCCCCACGCACCTACTCCATCCCCTCCCACCCCCATTCTCACCCATTCCATCCCCTCCCCCCCACTCACCCACTCCATCCCCCCTCCTCCCCTACTCACCCACTCTATCTCCCCCCCCACTCCATCCCCCCCTCCTCCCCTCCCCCCGAAGGGCCTGTTTCTATGCCGTACCTCTAAACTAGACTAAACTAAAAGTATCCGATGATGCAGATGAGTTGTAACTGGGGATAAGCTAGTTTAAATCAATAAAGCTATGTTCCATTCTAGCATCAGTGTAAGTGCTGGCTGGGGCAGATGGCTCAGGAACCGTGACAGGGATCAGCTGTAAACAGAGTTAATTGTATTTCATTTAGAAAGATAAGTGGAGCTGAGTCAGTGCAATTGGTTTGACAAAAACAGCATTGCTGGAAAGGATGGGCAGTTAACATCTTGAGTGCGGACTCTTTCTCCCCACACTCCCAGCCTGATGTGCCGAGAGCATGTTTACTATCAGCAGAGTTTCAGCAGCTGCCAGTTTTTGTTTAAACTTAACATCGGTCTTGTTTAAAGATGAAAACATTTGAAATGTTGTTCAATCCTCTGCCCGCTGACAATAGGGAGGTGCCAGAATGAAAACTGAGGCTATAAAGCATGAGGTCATAAGAAGGAGGAACATGTGAGCCATTGAGCCTGCTTTCCCATTTAAACGGCCCCTGCCTGATGCAGCATTTCTCAATCACTTTCCTGTCGTTTCGCCACAACGATTTCCCTTCTGGTTAGCAGTCTTTTCACTGTAGCCGTAAATACACAAAGGACTCAACAGCTCTCTTTAGCGAGGACTTCCAAATGTGTGAGAAGAAATTTCGTCCTCATCTCAGTCTGCTTCAGGGTTCTTCCATGAGGGGAATCATCCTCTCACCATTTACTCTGTCTTTGATGGTGTACTATTCTTACGGCGTTATCATTGGTCATCTGAATTAAGATTAGAAGGTGCCCGAAATATCCAGCAGAAAAGGCAGCATCCGTGGAGAGAGAAGTAAATGTTCATGCTGAGGACCTGGATATGCCTGACTTGCTGAGTGTTTCCTGCATTTTTCATTTTTATTTGAGATGCTTACATTTTTCCTTAGTCTAACATAACTGAGAATTGCTACTTAAAATAATGAAAAGTCAAGAATTAAGAATTTAGACTTCAGAGCGTGGAACCAGGCCTGTCGGCCCACCGAGTACATGGCGACCAGTGATCACCCCATACAATAACACCATCCTACACACTAGGGACAAATTTTACAACTTTACAAAGCCAATTAACCTACAAACCTGCACATCTTTGGAGAGTGGGAGGAAAATGGAGTACCTGGAGAAAACCCACGGGTCACAGGGTGAAGATACAAACTCCATACAGACAACACCCACAGTCAGCATCGAACCAGGGTCTCTAATGCTGTAAAGCAGCAACTCTACCATTGCGCCACTGTGCCGCCTAAGTTAAGAGTGAAGGGAATCAAGAGTCAAAAGTATTTAATTGCCATATGTACCGTCAATGGTACAATGAAATTCTTACATGCAGCAGGTTTAACAGGCATGTGAACACAATACACAGATAATAAATAATAACCTAAAATTCAATAAATTAATGTGGTGAACACTACCCAATCCATCAAGCCTATTGACCTCCCCACCATCAAAGGGATTTACCTCTGCCTCAAAAAGGCAGCCATCCACATCAGAGACCCACCACCATGGCCACACATTCGTTTCACTCCTGCCATTGAGAAGAAGTTATACTGTAGCAGCCTGCAAACTGTAACGTCCAGGTTCAGGAACAGCTTCTACCCTGCAGCCACCCAGCTATTAAACACTACTACAATAATTATAATATAGCTTTTATATATTATATAAAATATAAATAATATGACTTTTTTGTTTATTATATTGTTTACAGAGTACTCTGTTTACATATTTTGTTGTGTTGTTGCAAGTAAGAATTTTATTGTTCTGTTGGAACATATGACAATAAAACACTCTTGTCTCTTGACTCCTGACCCCAATACCAGTGCAAATAAAAACAAAGTCCATGGTGCAATCAAAGACAGTCCATAGTTTGTAGTTAAGGTCACAGTGCTCAGTGTTGTGTGGCGTTCAAGAGGCTAATGATTGTTGGGAAGAAGCTATTCTTGAGCCTGGTGGTTCAGAGTTTGCATTTTCTCATTTTCAGGCGGAATGTCAGATGTGACTTCGGTCAGAAGAAGAAACAGATGTCAACGATGCTGTCAGCTTTGCTTTCAAACTCAGCTTCGTATAGGTCTGGCCAATGATTGCTGATACCTGGGTATTTACCTGCTTCCTTCTGTGATGTTGAGAAAATGGCTGAGAACACTGAATACAGCAAAGACTACAGGACCAGACAACATCTGATTAGTAGTTCATTTAGAACCATTTGTCATCATACCAAGTTGTTCAGGTGCAGTTACAACTCTGGCATCCAGCTGACAATCTGGACAATTGCCCAAGCATGCCCCATTTAAAAAGTAAAATAACTCCTATCTCTCTTATTACCTTTTACTCAGTCTGGTCTCAATGATCAACTCAGTAGTGGAAGCTGTCTTTGACTGTGCTATCAGGCAGCATTTATTCAGCATTGATCTATGGATTGATGCTCAGATGGCATTTTACTGGGACCCCTTTGCTCCAGATTTCATCGTAGTTTTGGTCCAAGCACGGACTAAAGAGCTAATTTCTCAAGGTGAAATGAGAGTGGGGCTATATTTGACATCAAGATAACATTTGACCAAGTGTGGTAATAAGGTACCCTTCAAATCGGTCAATGGACAACGAAAGGAAAACACTATTGGCTGGAGACATACCTTGCACAAAGGAAAATGGTTGTGATTGTCCAAAGTCAATCTTCTGTGCCTGGTCATCACTGCAGGAGCTCCTCAGGTTAATGGCCTGTGCCCACCCATCTGCAGCTGCTTCATCGATGATCTTCCCTCCACCATAAGGCCAGAAGTGGGCATGTTTGTTGTGGACTGCACGATGTCCAATTACATTTGTACCTCTTCACAAAGGAAACAGCTCAAAATAGTATTTGAAAGACCTAAACTACATTCAGGAAGCATGAGCTGACAAATGACAAGATACATTCATCACCACTGGACCAGCCACATAAATGCACTGGTTATAAGTGTACGCCAGAGGCTTGGTATCCGGTGACACGCGAATCGCCCCCTCACACCACCATCTGCAAGGCACAAGCGGGAGCATGACAAAATACTTTCCACTTCCCAGATAAATGCAGCAATAACAACTCTCACGAATGTCGACAGCATTCAGGACAATGCAGCCCAGTTGAATTGCACCTCATCAATTACCCTAAGCTGCCATTTCTTCTATCAGTGGTAAACAGTGACATCTCTGCCCTCATTTACAAAATACTTCACAGTTAATGACCTGGGCTACTCCGACACACTCTCCAAAATCTAAGATTTTTACAGCCGAGAAGGACAAGGGCATAAGGACATGGAAACACCACCACCTGCAGGTCCCCCCCCCCCTTGCAGGTCCCCCACCCCCCCCCCCCACCCCCCCCACCCCCCACCCCCCCCCACCCCCCCCCCCACCCCCCCCCCACCCCCCCACCCCCCCCACCCCCCCACTTAATCAAACACCAAACTGACTCGGAAATATATCACTGGTCATTCAATGGCAATTGGGACTAAATCCTGGAACTTCCTGTCCATTATTACAGTGGGAGTCCTCCTATGTGGAAGGACTACAACAGTTCTGGCGGACAGCTCACCAGTACCTTCTCAAGGGTAATCAGATATGAACATTACATGTTTGCTCTGCTGGTGTTGTCCAGATACTGAAAATAAATTATTACTATGAGCATTTTTTTACTACAATGTGTTTAATTAAAAATTCAGTTGTTTGATTTTATTATCCACAAAGAAAATACTGTATTAGACAGCTGATGAGATAGCAAAGAAAATCAAAACTTTCTCAATGGAACTTTCTTTATGTATTGACCTTTCAATGTCACATGACCCTTCTGATATCTTGTGAAGTCCTCTTCTTGAGGTCACACTGATGGACAAAACCTTGCGATACCGTGTAATCTTTCTTTTATTCATTCAAGGACAGTGGCATTTATCATTGACAAGGCCAGCATCTCCGACTGTTCCCTTTTTGTCCATTAGCCCCTATCTCAGGGCTGTCTTAATGCATGGGCCTGATGGGCACTTGCCCGGGGCCCCACGAGCATAGGGGCCCCATGCTGATCTGTGTATGTTAAGTGACTTGCAATAAATAAATACTACTTTAAAAATGTAGGTTCAATAAGTGCTTTTTTCGCAACATTTTCGGTCACTAAGTGCTTCTCACAGCGATCTGTAAGTGCTTTTCGCAACAATGTAGCACCCTAAGTCCATCGCTAAGTGCTTTTCGGTAAGTGCTTTTCGCCGGCACGACAGGGGGGGGCTGCTAGGGAAAGGGGGGTGGGGGAGAGTAACGGTAGGGGCCCCAGTACACTGCTTTGCCCGGGGGCCCATAATGCTGTAAAAACGGCCCTGCCCTATCTTACACTGCTACAGTCCAAGTGATGGAGGTACTCCTGCAGTGTTAAAAAGGGACCTTCAAGGTTTAAAACCAGAATTAATAAAGGAATAAATGATACTCCCCTGGGTCATGACAAGTTATGACTGCCAGTGGAACCTTCAGATGGTGGCAAGTGGTAGAGGTCATGGGTTTGAGAGATTCTATCCAAGTTGACTTGGTGAGTTGTTGCAGTCGATTTTGTAAAGGAATGGAAGAGGGCACGCAGTTACAAGATCATTTAAAACTGAATTGCACGGGAACTTCTTCTCACAGAGAGTTTTGGATTCTGGCAAATCTCTACCCCAAAGGGTTGTAGAGGGAATGTCACTGGTGGTGTTTGAAGAGAAATTAGATACATTTTTGAAAGACCAGGGAATTGAAGTCTATGGGAAAGCAGCACAGAAGAGAAAATGAGGCCTGAGCCAGATTAGCCACGATCATATTGTATAACAGAGGGCTGAGTAGCCTGCTTCCTTTCCAGTTCTAATACATTCTGATATTCTTATGGAGGATGGATTTCCAGTCAAAGTCTTGCTTCTTAATTGTTGCTGGAGCCATGAGATGCCCATCTAACCTGCTCTCGTAGCGCAGTGTCCGTGTGGCAGTGCCTGTGACATTCCTTGCCACTGGTGATCAAGATAATTCGACCATGTCATTGAATATTAGGCACATTTGATTAGGTGACCACATTTGGTCCATATCCCTCTGAACCTTTCCTATCCATTTATCTGTCCAAGTGCCTTTTAAATGTTGTTATTGTACCTGCTTGAACTATCTCTTCTGGAAGCACATTCCATATATCCACCACCCTCTGAGTGAAAAGGTTTCCCTTCAGGTTCCTATTAAATCTTTCTCCTCTCACCTTAAATCTATGTCCGCTGGTTTTTGATTCCCCTACTGTCAAGCCAAGTTTATTTATAAAAGCACATTCAAAAACAAGCCACATTGGCCATCTAAGCAGGTACTAAAAACACAATAAGAAACAGACATCACAGCACACAGGCACAAAAAAACAGTTCAAAGGGATCAGCACAAAACAAAAATCAGCCCCATCAGAAGGCCTCAAAACGCTAAAGAATAGAAGTGTTTTGAGCCTGAACTTAAAAGAGCCAATGGGAGGGGCAGATCTGATAGGGAGGGGGATGCTGTTCCAACAGTCTAGGAGCTGGGTAAATAACTCTGTGCATTCACCTTACAAATCCCCTCATGATTTTATACACTTCTATGAGATTAGCGCTTAGCCTCCTGTGCTTCAAGGAATAAAGTCCTAGCCTGCTGAATCTCTCTTTATAGCTCAGGCCCCTCAAGCCCATATGCCCAGCTGTTCAAGATCCTGCTGTAATTTCTGAATAACTGTCTGTGGTACCACCTACTCTAATGCTCTCTGCAAACTTACTAATCATGCATTGTACATTATCATCTAAATCATTCATATAAACTTGTTATTTATTGTCACTTATTACTTGTCATTTATCAACACAAGCCTAGACCTTGTCCTGGTCTTGTTTCATGCAGTTGTAATCAGCTTTATTTTCTGTATATACAAAACAAACATTGTGGAGTTATCGGTGACCACCCTCACTTCTGACCTTGTGATGGAAGAAAGGTGTAACACATGACACATGTGAAAGTGATTGTGTATAGAACAATCTGCAGTGAGGAATTCCAGAAATGAATGGCCTCCATCAGTGGCAACCATTTTCCTTTGTTCTTGGTGGAACACCAGTCAGTGGAATGTTATCTCTGGATTTCCATTGGTGTCAATTGAACTAATTTGGCCACACAATTACATGCTGCTCTGATTTCGAGGGCAGTCACACTTACCTCTTGAAATCCTCTGGAGTTGAGCGGTCCAGGCAAAGTCCAGATCGAGCATCAATGAGCGGATTGTTGAAGAATAAGTGAATTCTACAATTCTCTACAATTATCAGGTTCTTGAACTGACCTGCACAACCATAATCCTACTTTGACAATGGGTCACTATGGACTACCTTTTGCACTACCACTTTTGCTCACAAGTGACACGTGGCCCTTCCGACTCCAGTGTGCCTCTTGCCAGGGTGTCAGTAGTAAACGTTAGATTGGCCTTCCATGGACTTGTTTTTTTCCCCCTAATTGTGTTTTGCACTAATGTCTTGTTTTTTAACCATATTCTTTCACTGAGAAATTATATGTGTAATTTGATTTGATCTGTTGAATTAGTCTATGTACCTGTGATGCAGATGCAAGCAAGATTTCATTGTATCTGTACCTCACTGTACTTGTGCATGTGACAATAAACTTGTCTTGACATGACCTGACGTGTCCTGACTTGACTTGACTTGAAGTATTATTTCACATCTTTCATCGCTTCACTGGTGATTTTATGTAAATTCATGGGACAGGAACCAATTAAACTTAATAATCTTGCCTTTTTTAGAAAACCATACTTGTGCAAATTTGCGCTTGAACAGATGAGTGGGGGAAGTGACCAAAAGACCTGAAGAACTGAAGTTACCATGTTTACAGCAAGATCAGCTCCACAACCAGGATCCAATGTAACCGTTGAGTAAAGACAAATGATCTTCCACACATTAACTTAGTTTCTGTGTGTTCTCTTGCCCTCCCCTACCAAGATATGCCAGGAAAGCAGACTGAAAAGATTTCATAGTAGGAAAAAAACCCTGCAGATGCTGGTTTAAATCGAAGGTAGACACAAAATGCTGGAGTAATTCAGCGGGTCAAGGCAGCATCTCGGGAGAGAAGGAATGGGTAACGTTTCAGGTCGAGACCCTTCTTCAGACTTCAGAATGAAAGATTTCATAATCAATCTTTGCAAATTAAGTCAGAGCACTCACAAACAAATGAAAACCAATATAATTAATATTACCAATGTTAAGTGATCACACTTTTCATCAAAATAGACCCACCCATTAAATTTATTGTTCAAAGACTCTTTGTCAAGTCAAGTCAAATTTATTTGTCACATACACATACACGATGTGCAGTGAAATGAAAGTGGCAATGTCTGCGGGTTGTGCACAAAAAGAATTACAGTTACAGCATATAAATAAAGTTAATAAGTTACTATTAGTGTCGACAAAAATTTCGTCTCTGGGGTTATAAAAGTTGACAGTCCTGATGGCCTGTGGGAAGAAGCTCCGTCTCATCCTCTCCGTTTTCACAGCGTGACAGCGGAGGCGTTTGCCTGATCGTAGCATCTGGAACAGTCCGTTACTGGGGTGGCAGAGGTCCCTCATGATCTTGCTTGCTCTGGATCTGCACCTCCTGATGTATAGGTCCTGCAGGGGGACGAGTGTAGTTCCCATGGTGCGTTCCGCCGAACGCACTACTCTCTGCAGGGCCATCCTGTCCTGGGCAGAGCTGTTCCCAAACCAGACTGTAATGTTGCCGGACAGGATGCTCTCTACAGCCCCAGAGTAGAAGCAATGGAGGATCCTCAGAGACACTCTGAATTTCCTCAGTTGTCTAAGGTGGTAAAGGCGCTGCTTAGCCTTACCCACCAGTGCGGCAATGTGCATTGCCCACGTCAGATCCTCTGCGATGCGGACTCCCAAGTATTTAAAACTGCTCACCCTATCCACAATAGACCCATTTATCTCCAGTGGCGTGTACGTCCTTGGATGTTTAGCCCTTCTGAAGTCCACAATCAGCTCCTTTGTTTTAGTGACATTCAAGAGGAGGCTATTGTCCTGACACCAGAGTGCCAGATCAGCCACCTCCTCCCGGTAGGCCTTCTCATCGTTGTTGGAGATCCGGCCCACCACCACAATGTCATCAGCAAACTTAATGATGGAGTTTGAGCTGAACCTGGCCCCACAGTCATGTGTGTACAGGGAGTACAGTAGGGGGCTAAGGACGCAGCCCTGGGGGGATCCTATGTTCAGGGTGAGGGAGCTAGATGTGTGTTCCCCCATCCTGACCACTTGGGGCCTGGCAGTGAGAAAGTCCAGGACCCAGGCACACAGAGGGGTGCTAAGCCCCAGTTCCAGCAGCTTCTCAACCAGTCTGCTGGGGACTATTGTGTTGAATGCTGAACTAAAGTCAATGAACAGCATCCTCACATAGCCCCCCTGGTTGTCCAGATGAGAGAGAGCGGTGTGTAGAAACTGGGAGGCCGCATCATTCGTGGACCTGTTCGGACGGTATGCGAACTGTAGTGGGTCCATGTTGCGAGGAAGGAGGGCGCAGATGTGCTTCTTGACTAGCCTCTCAAAGCATTTCATGACAACCGAGGTGAGGGCCACCGGTCGGCAGTCATTTAAACACGCTGGAGAGGCATTCTTTGGCACCAGTACAATGATGGATCTTACACCTACAGGACACATTGTTAATGGATTTCTCACAATGTGCACTCAGGCATGGCTGCAGTGGTGATGTGCATGCATGCATACATTTATGTGTTTATTAGACCAAGTGGACCCGTTGGGCCCAAACATCTCCTGCATTGGTGCAGCACCCTCTCCTCCTCTCCTCCCCCCTCCCTCCCTACCCCCCTCCCTCCCCTCCCCCCTCCCCTCCCCCCTCCCCCCTCCCCTCCCCCCTCCCTCCTCCCCTCCCCCTTCCTTCCCCTCCCCCCTTCCCCTCCCCCCCACAGGAAATAGATTTAAACTTTAAAATGTGAATAACTTAAAAAATATAACATAAATTTCGATTAAACTTCTTCCATTAGCATCAAAGTGACGACGATGAGTAAGATGGGCCTAAAATTGTCGCGCTATCGTGTACCGTTTTGGGTATAGTTCAGGAACAAACAAACAAACAAACGAGAGTTTTAGTATATAGATGTATGTGTATGTATGTGAGGGAGCGTTAGAGTGGAAGTCATGCATCGTACGAGTATTTTCAGATGGTAGGTGTGCATTGCAGTATTATCTTGAGCAGAAGAATGAGAACGTTGAATCTTTCATGCCACTTGCTTCTGGTAAGCAATGATTAACTCCTGATATTTAGGTTTCAGCTTGAATCCTCCCAATACCTGCCTTTTCCTTTCTGCATGTGGTGGTGTATTCTAGGTACAGCAGCTTCCTTCTGCCCTCCACTTTGTCATTGATGGAGTTAGGGGTTTGTTTCTAAGTTGGAGGTCAACTCCCTGGCCAGCCGAAGCTCCATGCAAACTCCTGAACAGCCCCTGCAGTTGGGTCGATTTATGGTCAGCTTCACTTGCGGAGCTGGACATCAGATGACAAGCAGCAGGGGATTAGTCTCAATTGAAAGCAGGCACATAAGTTAATCAAGACCCCATGTGTTTTAAACATGTGCCTGTCCTTGCAGTAGGACTGCACTGGGAAGTAGTTCTTGCACCATAAGGTGTGTGCCTTCCATGTAAATGAAGCATGTTTATATAATCTAAAGGATTAATAGCCCTGTGATTTTTACTTTGACTTGCTTAATATTACTGAAATGTTAAGATGATGGGATCTCGACCTGAAATGTCGTTTGTTCATTTCTCTCCACAAGCTGTTCCTCCCGCAGTTTTTTGCTCACTTTTCCAAGTAACTGAGCCAGGTAGTAGTTTGGGGGTGAGGAGAAAGAAGAATACAATTCCCCTACATGTTCTCCTAGATAAAGATAGATTATTAAAATGTGGGTTTCCATTATTTTAGCTTTTGGTCTTTTTAAATCTCAGCTTGTAGAATTTCTAGAATTTGTTGTGGTTGGTTATAACATCAAGAAAACAATATATGTTTAAATAGCTCGTCTACCAGAGAAAATCATTCAACGTCTTGAGGAGAAGCTGAGTTGAAGTAGTACAAAGAAGGAAGTATGTGTATGTGTATGGGTGAAGGGAGCCATGGGGTTTAGCCACTGTTTAGCCAAAGGTTTAGCCACTGCTTTTAATGATAGTTGGAAAGGGGGCAGAAGGTGGTAAGGTGGTGGGGTTTTGAAAATAACTTCCAGAGTGGGATCTGGGCAGCTGAAAGCACAGCCACCAACCATGACACAAAGGGAATGGCAGCTTTATATACCTGTGTTACAGAAATGAAAGATGTCAACTTTGGGCGATGGTGCTGTGGATTACAGAGATGGGGGAAATAACTTAAACACAGATGTGAGGTTTTTATTTTCGAAACACTGGAGAAGAAAGGATCCAATGCTAGAACAGGAAAAATGGACAAATTGAAGATGCAGGAAAAATTGTGGCGAGAATTGATATGGATAAATTATGATTAAAGATTGAAGGATGGGATTCTGGCCACTCGACTATTAGGGTTGCTGCAAATGAATTTCTATAGGGTTTCTCCCACACTGACGTCATAACTTTGGCATTAGTTTGGCGGGAATCTCTCCCAAAGTAGCTTAGATCTACAATTTGAACCTTCCAAACAAAGGCGTCTGGTGCACCACTTGCCAATGTAATGCCCCGGCTGCAAATTGTTGCTGTTTTTACACCTCCCTGTTTTCCTCTTATCCTTAATAAAATACTAACTCCCATCCAGTCATCCCCATGTGACAACCCCTTCACCTTTCTCCAAGTGCGAGGGGCACAGCCTTGAGGGGTCTGATGAATAACTGAATGACATCAAGCTCTTCCAGGCCTTCATTTCCTCTGACAATACCATATACAAGCCCACAATTATGCCGAGATCAAGGATCTTTAGCCCCTTTTCCCTGTCGTCCCCAATTGCTAATGAGAGCGAAGACACGCGGAAGTCCTCACTCTTGCACATGGGGTGAATTTAGAAGTCATCAGCAGGGCAAAGTCCGCAGCAACACATTTTACACAACACTGACTTTCTTTCCCACTGACATCAAACGGCAACGTTTTTGATCAAATGGCTTGGAGGCCTCTCAGCTTTTGTGTAGATGAGTGAACCACAAATCAAGAGCATGTGGGACCAATTTTATTCCGTTGCAACAGTCTTTTTGGCTCTTTTGCCGATACTTTTATAGAGTGCAGCCCAAGAAACTTAAAACTGACAGAATCACAGGATCAGTGCCAAGTGTGCTGGGGTCATTCATCCTGACTTTATTAAAAAGATTGCCTTTCGGGCCAGTTTCCATTTCCAGAGCTTCCAGGCGCTTCCTTTGAGTGACTGGGCAATGCTTCAGGTGCACAAACCAGTTGCATTATCAATTGATAATGCTTCTTCCCATGATTCCCCAACTGCTTGTCAAGCTTTATTGGGAGAGGCTCAATGATGGAAACATGATGGTGGCTGACCTCCTGTTCCTGCATTCAAGGTTAGGGCTGCTCCCCAAATATTGAACGGGGTTGAAAAGCTTCAAACATCCTCTCCGTTCACAACCATACTTCAGGGAAATATAACACCAGTAAATATAAACAAAGATGCTCCAGGTAGCACAAAGATAAATGGTTGGTTCATTTTTTTAAATGTTGGTCACGAGATATATATTGGGACTGGGAGAGTTTGCCGGTTATCTTCTGAACCATTCTCTTTCTGCATAACTACCAGGAATAACTGTAGAGCAGCATCTACAATGCTGAAGCCAAACATTGGGTCTTCAGCAGCAGAGCCCTTTCCTGTTTATGAATTGCACTTTGATATGTAGTCCATAACCTGTTCCTGATCAGCGCATCCACATACAGAAGTTCTTTGCTTCCATCTGTAGATCAGTGAAATCCACACAACTGATGCAGGCACTTTCCATCCTGTGCCTGCTAATTTCTCACCTGGTTAACGTTAGTCTTCAGTAGGTGGTCTTTGAAGGTTAACATCTAATGTCTCTCCAAGACAAATTTGGTGAGTTCTTTCAATAACACCCTGGAAAGTTTTATATCCCCTGGAAAAAGCAAAGGTGTGTTTGGTTTAACATCTAATCACAGATGATGGCCACGGTGGCACAGCGGTAGAGTTGCTGCCTTACAGCGCTTGCAGAGCCAGAGACCCGGGTTCGATCCCGACTACGGGTGCTGTCTGTACGGAGTTTGTACGTTCTCCCCATGACCGTGTAAGTTTTCTCCGAGATCTTCGGTTTCCTCCCACACTCCAAAGAGTACAAGTTTGTACGTTAATTGGCTTGGTGTATGTGTAAATTGTCCCTCATGTGTGAAGGATAGTGCTGATCTGCAGGGATCGCAGGTCGGTGCGGACTTGGTGGGCCGAAGGGCCTGTTCCTAAACTGTATCTCTAAACTAAACTGAAATGGTATCTTCAAAGTTGGACCAGAGCGCCAGTAAACTAAACTAAACTAAAATGGTAGCTTCAAAGTTGGACCAGAGCACCAGTCTTGTTTATTTACCGTAGATTTTTGAAGTAGTGTTAGAATTACAAACCTTTACTTTGAAATTTGCACTGAGGCAAAGCTGACATTTTAATTAGTCAAGGCAAATGATGCAGAATGCTAAAATGCTAATACTACTGATAATAATAAAATTCAGTGGGAATATATTATAATTAAAGAAACCAGTCAGCTGCCTGTCATTAAACAATTTGTACTCGATCCTCCATATGGCATTTAGAGTTTCATCTGTTCTCATTTTTGTGTGAGACATTTTGAACAGATGGAACGAATCATAACAGGTTCTGTGAGATGGATAAACATACATTCCGATGATTATAAACTATTTGCACTTTCATCTAATGCAGGAACTGTTTTAAGAAAACTAGATATAGTTCTGCACGTGAGTAACAGAAGCATTTCAGGACCTTTTTTTGCACCAGGGGTTCATTTGAAATTTTCTGGTGGATTCTACCTTTTGACTGATCATTCCTCTAACTGATCGTAAACAGCAAAGTTTCAAAATAATTTAGGAAGAATGGTTCTCTTGCTAGAAAAATATTATCGGGTAAAGTTTTCTGCATTCAGGAAGAAGACACAAGATTGGCAATCGTAACCTTTGATCTCTGCGTCCCCAAACAAGACGTTGCTACTGTTAGTTAAAATTGGGATAATTTCATGTTTATTTCTCCAGTGAATGAGCAGACTAACTTGTACTTTAAACAGTCTGTGGCGGAAGATGCTACATTGTGTGGTATGACTAATAATGTGCTTGTGATATTTGTGATTTACTCAGCTTGCCATTCTGTTCTGCTCAGTAGGGATGAGAATTCATCAGGTGGAACAAGATGACCAAGATCTGCCCAAGTCTCTGGTCACTGTTGAATTATTTCAAGGATGCTTGAAGAAGCTCACTACATCTTTCTCATTAAAGGGCTTCCTAAGAGTACTTCCATTATTTTAGTTTAGTTTAGTTCAGGGAAACAGCGTGGAAACAGGCCCTTCGGCCCACCGAGTTCACACCGACCAGCGATCCCCGCACATTAACACTATTCTACACAAACTAGGTACAATGTTTGACACAAACACCAAGCCAATTAACCTACATACCTGTACGTCTTTGGAGTGTGGGAGCAAATCGAAGATCTCAGAGAAAACCCACATGGTCACGGGGAAAACGTATATACTCCGTACAGACAGCACCCATAGTTGGGATCGAACCCGAGTCTCCGGTGCTGCAAGGGCTGTAAGGCAGCAACTCTACCATTGTGCCGCCCATTCTGTGGTATGTTGTGATGCCCTGGTGATCTAACCAGCCCACCCCAGCTGTGAATTCATCAGCTGAGTAGATGCTGGGAAACACTGCCTACAGGGGAACCTCAGTGTCTGGAGTCTTATCCTGCTGACATATCTTCATCAGTTTCCTTTGACAGCCCATGTGAAAATATTTTAGCCTAAAGCATGCCACCTCACTCTCACCAAGTTTTACGGGGACAAATCTGGGTTGATAGCAAAATGGCTTTACGATACAATACAATAGACAATAGACAATGCTGAAAATCTCACGTGGGAACAGAAAATGCTGGCAATAATCAGCAGGTCAAGCAGCATCTGTGGAATGAGAAATAATGTAACATCTTAGTTTGATAGCCTTTCATTGCAGTTCTGATAGCCAATGACCTGAAGCAATAACTCTAATTTCACTCCCACAAAATGCTGTTTGACCTTTTCACTATTTCCAGCATTTTTGTAATCAAATGAGCCATTTTGTGTGTCCATTAATACCCCGACACCTCTTCATATTTACTTATCATCTATTGCAAACCATACCAGGCAACTGAGCACTCGCGCGAGGTAGATGAGCCTATCCATTGTTTGGAGATGCTGGATGTCATATGATGGCAATATGTTCATTTTGAGGGGATTATAGACAAAGTTACAGTAAGTATCAGCTAACAATGGCCTGTTTCCTTTATCATTGTAACTTTTCCATATATCTTATTCATTTGTTCTATATCTCTCTACATCACCGTCAATGTCTCTAGTTTCCCTTTCCCCTTACTCTCAGTCTGAGGAAGGGCCTCGACTCGAAACATCACCCATTCCTTCTCTCCAGAGAAGCTGCCTGTCCCACTGTTATTCCAGAATTGTGTGTCTACCATCAGTTCTTGGGCTTGTTTTGCTAAAAGCTGTTCCCTGCATCCCAAACCTGGCTCCAACATTCAGTGGAGTATGGACCATTTATTTTCAGCTAGTGATGGAAATGGTTTCCCGAACAACTTGAAAATGAGTGAAACGATGCACCAGCCTGCACCAGATAAATTCTACATAGAGCCTATTATGGTGATCGACAAGCTTTAGTAAAGACAGAGATTGAGAATGAATCATGAATAAATTTCAATTAAAAAAAAGTTAAATCTGGAGGGTTGCAGAAACAATGTGCAAAGGTCACTCAAAATCAAGAGAATGCTGAGTACAAATGATGCTTGTCCCTTCACACAACTGGTGGAGGAGGAGGGGGAGTTCAACGAGATCTGGGTGTCCTAGTGCATCAGTCAATGAAAGGAAGCATGCAGGTACAGCAGGCAGTGAAGAAAGCCAATGGAATGTTGGCTTTCATAACAAGAGGAGTTGAGTATAGGAGCAAAGAGGTCCTTCTACAGTTGTACCGGGCCCTGGTGAGACTGCACCTGGAGTACTGTGTGCAGTTTTGGTCTCCAAATTTGAGGAAGGATATTCTTGCTATGGAGGGCGTGCAGCGTAGGTTCACTAGGTTAATTCCCGGAATGGCGGGACTGTCGTATGTTGAAAGGCTGGAGCGATTGGGCTTGTATACACTGGAATTTAGAAGGATGAGGGGGGATCTTATTGAAACATATAAGATAATTAGGGGATTGGACACATTAGAGGCAGGAAACATGTTCCCAATGTTGGGGGAGTCCAGAACAAGGGGCCACAGTTTAAGAATAAGGGGTAGGCCATTTAGAACGGAGATGAGGAAGAACTTTTTCAGTCAGAGAGTGGTGAAGGTGTGGAATTCTCTGCCTCAGAAGGCAGTGGAGGCCAGTTCGTTGGATGCTTTCAAGAGAGAGCTGGATAGAGCTCTTAAGGATAGCGGAGCGAGGGGGTATGGGGAGAAGGCAGGAACGGGGTACTGATTGAGAGTGATCAGCCATGATCGCATTGAATGGCGGTGCTGGCTCGAAGGGCTGAATGGCCTACTCCTGCACCTATTGTCTATTGTCTATTGTCTATTGTCTAATCAAGATCAATTTGTTAATCCTTCTACCAGCCGAGACTTGACATTGCTGGGTTTTAATGCAATATGTGTCAGAACATCACTGAGACAAAATGGAAACTTATCACAACCAACTGAAATTTATAACATACTGATCTTAAAATGTGTTTTGCATTACTTTCATAGAAAATGGTTTTGAACATAGTATTGACATAAAGATTCCCAATGACAGGGATTCAGTGTAAAAACATATGTAGCAAAGTGTGTGCACTAAAGCACACAATGTATGGATCAATGCTGTCGATGCCAATACAATTGGAATGTATTGTAGAATGGATCATAATGCATAGCTTCTATCATCTTCAACTCCTTGAACATATTATTCATGGCGATGTGGCGTGAAATACACAATATACTAGCTGACCAGCAGCATGGATTCCGCAAAGGCAGGTCATGCGAGACCTAGCTCTCTGTCCTGGTTAATGATCTGCAAACAATCCTGGATAACAGAGGCAGGCCGATCTTATTATAATGGACTTTAGCAAGGCCTTCAACACCGTTCCCCACCGTAGGTTGATGGCTAAGCTTCACCAAGTTGGCATCTGAAATAACATCTACTCCTGGATTTATTCACAAAATGCTGGAGTAACTCAACAGGTCAGGCAGCATCTCGGGAGAGAAGGAATGGGCGACGTTTCGGGTCGAGACCCTTCTTCAGACTGATGTCAGGGGGGCGGGACAAAGGAAGGATATAGGTGGAGACAGGAAGATAGAGGGAGATCTGGGAAGGGGGAGGGGAAGAGAGGGATAGAGGAACTATCTAAAGTTGGAGAAGTCGATGTTCATGTCCCACCAAAAAAAAACAGCCACATCTACTCCTGGATTGATTCATTCCTCACCAAACGACATCAAAAGGCTGAGTAGAGGTGAGTCATCACAACAATTCTAGTTGAGTCCGGTGTGCCACAGGGAACGGTGTTGGGACCCTTGCTGCTCTTGATCTACATCAACGATCTGCCTGACAACGTGTCTTCGCGAGTGAGATTCTTCGCAGACGACTGTATTGTGTATCGAGACGGCAAAGCTGCTGGAGATGCCAAGGTTCTTTAAAATGACATAAACTATCTTTGCAATTGGGAAACCATTTGGCAAATGGGTTTCAATTACACCAAATGCTTTTCCATGAGAGTTCCTCATAAAATCAAGCCGATCATAAACCGGTACAAGATGGGAGACAGCCTGCTTAAAGAAGTTGATCACCACCCATACCTGGGAGTTGAACTCACATCTGGCCTAGCCTGGAACAGACACATCAACCAGATTGCCACAAAAGCAAACAGAACTTTGGGCCTTCTCCAGAGAAATGTATCCGGTTGTGACAAACCAACAAAGGAGGTAGCGTACAAAACACTTGTCCGCCCACTGTTGGAATATTACCAGACAATATGGGACCCTCACCAGAAAAATAACATTGACACCCTTGACAAGGTTCAGAGGCATGCAGCACGGTTTGTTTGTGATGACTACTCAAGACAGTCAAGCGTCTCCGATATGTTAAATCGCCTTGGCTGGGAGTCGCTGGAGTCAAGACGCACTAAAGCCTGTACTGTCCACAAAGAGACTCATGCCATTATCCCCAGTAACATATCTCACTTTACTCAATCCAATACCCAGAAATTTACAAGACAGTCCTCAGGTCACTTCATCTATATACTAAAACTCTCGTTTGTTTGTTTGTTTGTTGCTGAACTACAACCAAAACGGTACAAGATAGCGCAACAATTTTAGGCCCACCTTACTCACCGTCGTCCCTTTGGTGCTAATGGAAGAAGTTTCATTGAAATCGGTGTTATATTTTTACAGTTATTCACATTTTAAAGTTTAAGTCTATCTCCTAGGGAGGGAGGAGGGAGGGAGGGAGGGGTGGAGGGAGGGAGGGAGGGAGGGGGAGGAGGGAGGATAAGGGGGGTTGAGGGGGATGGAGTGGGAGGAGGGGAAGAGGGGGAGGGGAAGAGGGGGAGGGGAAGAGGGGAAAGTGGGGGGGAGGAGAGGGTGCTGCACCAATGCAGGTGAGGTTTGGGCCCAACGGGTCCACTTGATCTAGTTTATACCAGAATCAGAGCAAACAATAATAGCTACCTACAGTCACTATATCCATGGAATATCCCACAGTGGAACATCCTTCCCGACACCACCAAATATGCACCAACCTTGTCACTCTTCAAGTCACAGCTCGCCAACTTGGACATGGATCATCTCACCAAACTTGCCCACATAAAAATCTAAATAACCTTTTTGCAACCTGTATCCACGTGAGCGAAACCTGCACGAGATAGCCCAGCTGTTGGCGGTTGTGCAGTAGAAAACAGAAACAGAAACAGAAACTAGGACATTGCAGTTGAATATGAACTAACTGTGAAGCTACTGTTTTAGCAATACGCAAGAACAATTCTTTGTTGACAATTCATTTCAGTACAGTCCTGTTACTTAACTTGGTTATATAGAAGAAGGGACAGAACCTGTAAAGACTGGCAGAAGTGTAGTTGGCCAAAAAGCAAGCTCACTGAATCCACCACATGCTGCCTATTGGGAGAACTAATGAAGAGCCAACTGCTCTGGTTCGGATGTAAGTTGAATGATTTTGTTATCAGTTTTTGCTGGGATATATCTGAACTCTAACTTTTACCTTGCATCCCCCTTCCCTCAATGCTAGAGGAATCAAAGCCAATCAGTGCTTGCTTAGATCTGCAGGAGAAATTGATCTTTAAACTGAAAGAATTCAGCCGACAGAGATCTTACGGTCGTGAACTGAAAGCTATTAAGAGATTCAAAGTAAAGAGAAATCACAGTGAGATGCATCTTAGTTTTTGTAATATTTTGGGTTATCAGAGAATACAATATCTGGAATCATTATAAATTCTTGGAGTTCCTAGTTCTCTTATTTGTTTTCCGGTTTCATTTTAAAAGGCCTGTTTTGAATTAGCAGTGGGTATTTCATGCTGCATTGTCCTTACAGAACGTCCACTATTTTTTCACATTGACCCTTACAAGTCTCTGATAGAAAACTGAACCAGATGTTTTTTGAAGCAACTGCAGACTATTTTTCTCAGTATGTATTGTTCACTAATTGCTGAACCTCTGGTATTGATATTAACCCCACACAATGGGCTCTATTAGATTGGGGTGGGGTGTTTAAGTTATGTTTATGTTTATGTTTATGTTTATTGCCACAAGATTCAGTGAAAAATGTTGTTTTGCGATCTATTGTAGACCATGCCATACATAACTACATACATACATCAATGTAATGCAAACGATAACAAAACAGAATGTAACATATAGTGTTGGAGCTGCAGAGGAATTTCAGATGAAAGATTGCAGGGGCTGCAACAAGGTAGGTTGGAAGATCAAGAATTCAACTTAGCACATGAGAGGATTATTCAAGAGTCTAATAACAGGAGGAAAGAGGGTGTTCTTGAGGTGGTATGTGCTTTCAACCTTTGGTATCACCTACCTAAAGGGAGAGGGGAGAATAGAGTATGACCAGGGTGGAAGGCATTTTTAATTATGTAGGAAGGAACTGCAGATGCTGGTTTAAACTGAGGATAGACACAAAATGTTGGAGTAACTCAGTGAAACAGGCAGCATCTCTGGAGAGAAGGAATGGGTGACGTTTCGGGTCGTGACCTATCTTCAGACTTAGGCAACTCAGTTGCCTGTCCCACTTGAATTACTCCAGCATTTTGTGTCTATCTTTGAGCTTTCAATTATGTTGGCTACTTTTTTAAGGCAGCGGGAATTGTAGATGGAGTCGGAGACAACAGAGGGGAGGCTGATCTGTTCAATGTTGGGCACCATTAGCAATGGTGCCAATTTCTTGGGCAGAGCACTTTTCATACAAAGTTATGCTGCAGGGTTACAAATTTAAAACCGAAAAACTGTAACCCCAACATAATGTGTAGTACCTCTCAGGGCACTTCGTTGTAACATTTAGACATGGTTCCCGTAATGTGGCTGAACACAGGTTTGAACAGGTAGCTACAGGTAATGTGGCTGAACACAGGTTTGAACAGGTAGCTACAGGTAATGTGGCTGAACACAGGTTTGAACAGGTAGGGATGAAGCATCCCCCCCCCCCCTCTCCTCCCCCCACCCCCAAACCCAGCTCTCAGTCACTTAGGGAAACCAGCTAGGCATATTATTGGAGCAATGAATGGCTGATAC